>NW_017306298.1:1013715-1021789 GCF_000935625.1 Nanorana parkeri
CAGTGGGTGAGAGTGCCTAAGTAGCGGCCATGGAGCGGAGTAAGGCCAGAACCATGTAGGGAGCTCAGTGGGAGGAGAGCACCATCCCCCAGCCAGTCACCCCTTTCATGGACTTACTAGGAGTCCTCACATCACCCGACAGTTCACACTACCGTTACATGGATGGCAAAAGTGGCAGACGGGCGGGGAGAAGGCGGGGGAAGAGGCAGAGTGGGAGCGGGGCCAAGTTGCTGCACCATGGGCCTCTGGGTTGTACTTGCCCCCTGGGCTAAAAGTTGCCAGTCAGCACCTGGGAAGCCCCCTGTATTAAATGTTTTTCTTTTAAACATAATCAAAACAGGGACATATCAGACCATATAATATATTCATATCAAATAAATAAACTAAACAAAATGTTATAGTTGCCTTTTAAACAAGTAAGCATCGTCAAGCCAATCATACAGGATTAGGAGCTGACTAAAAGACATGCCTCCAGGCAGTCAGAACAAGCCTGCAAAATCGAGAGATCTTTTTTGCCTTTGGCCACCTAAACTCTAACAGGTAATTTGACATACCCTTAGGGCAGTGAACAAAGTAGATGCAAGTGATAATATTTCAATTCATTACTTAAGTGACAAAGCAATAGAAGATAAGACAGATTATAATGAGAACATTTGATTGCTCTCTTACCCTGGTGATGAGCCAGACATTACAAGAGAACAGTGCTGAAACAGCTTGGTCAAGCTGTCCTTTCTTCCCTGACTGACCTGGAGCTCTGCTTCTTTTCTCCAGCATTACTGATGGATGTACAATCATTTGCTGGTCCACCTGCAGTAGTAAAGTAACAGAGGTGGTCACCTTGGACAAAGATGTATGATCATCATTTGAAACATGCTAAATAATAAAAAAATTGTACTCGTCTGATCCACTATATTACGCAAAGTCTGACCAGAGCTTGCATGACACTAGACCCCGTTCGATGCACCTCTCTAAATGTCATGCGCAGCCATCCTGGCCAAAAGGAAGGTGCTGGGGGCATGAGGGAGCAGGTCAGAGCATTGGTATATAAATTCTGGTATGCGTTTTTATAGAAGTGACCTGGTTTTTGGACTCTAAAAGGTGTTCTGGAAGTGTTTTGCTTTTACCTGGAGGTGCCTGCTACACAAAGCAGGGGAAAGTTAACGTAAACTTGTTCTTTGTCCATGTAATAAAAAGTAATAGGATCATGTAAATTTAAATGTTGCTCCACCAGCTGTTTATACTTACATTCTCTTTGCTCCCCCAGTCTAGGAAAATGTTTAAATGGAATGAGTTTAATGTATATAATGTTACTGACTTGTTCCAAAGCCTCAATTATATATGTACATGGGGGGACATATTAAAGGTAGCCATGCATGGCTCAATTTTCTCTCGTTTAGCCCATGGGATAAACCAAGGGTAAGCAATTGATTCCCCCTTCCACGATAACAATGTGGATGGAGGAGTCTCAGCTTCTAGCTATTGTATTACCTTAATTGTTATCTTAAGAGTTAAGAGGCACACAAAGTAAATGCACTGTGCTATTAAGTGTTCCTTCTAGTGGCTAGGCTACATAGCTCTATATTTATTTCTTTTTTAATCCCAAATTAAGCCAGATAAATAAATAGTCATATGGACATTGTATTAACAACCTCCATTTATGGAAAAACAAGTGTATTAGATTTTGAAGGCATGTGAAGATAACTTTAAGGTCAACAATGCAATAATAAGTCTAATCGCAGCTTCACACTTTTTTAGTCTTAATCAGAGTGTACATCTGTATGTTACATTTTTTATTACTTTAAAATACCTCATAAAACCCTTTTATTTGCCTTTTAGTGGCAATGTGTTTTCTGACCTCCCACTCCAGTGCTCTTTGCTGGCATAACATAGTAATGACCACACCCCTAATCACAAGTATCCTAAAGGCAGCCATACACTGCGAATTTCGCACAATGGGTGCTGCTGTTGGCACCCTTTTCGGCTGGTATCCCTCGATCATCTGATTGAAGGAGCCGTTCTGAAAATCTTCGAACAAGCAGAGCCAGCAGCCAATGAGCCGGCGGCTGCAGTCAGAATACAATGAAGACAACAATTACAATTATTTATTTATATGGCGCCAACATATTCCGCAGCACTGTACAATTGTTTAGAGAAGGCAAGTATGAAACACTGACAAGCATCATTGTCATACAGAAGCAGTAGGTGAGGTGGATCCTGCCTTACAATCTAAGAGGAAGGGGACCAAAGATACAGAGGTGGGGAAGGGAAGACTACAGATGTATACCAAATAAAAGACAGCGGGAGATTCCTCGATCAACACTCATAAGCATTGATGGAAGAATCTGTTCTATTTTTTGTTGTTCAGCCCATGGGTAGAACAGTGTATGACCAGCTTTACACAGATTTCTAGTGCTAAGGAAGGGAGGTGGTGTGTCCGATCAAGGCTTTTAAATTTTAGGGTGATCTGGCCAGTGCGGTCCAACCCTGGTACTTATTAGACTAAGCACTCCATTTAAAAATGGAGGTTGGTTATACAATGTCCGTCTGACTGAATATCTATTTCTGAAACTTATTTTGAGTTTTAAAATATGTGTTCACTGAAAATACACTATACTCCCCCTTTAAGAATACATGGTATTCCTTACCTTCCATTTAATATAGCAGCTTATCATTTCTTTGATTACTTGTATTGTTATTGAAAAATCACATAGTGACAATCATCTTAGTGAACTGTATAATACACATATAACATGCTGACATTATATTTTTACAAGAATGTACAACTTAATGGATATTTCTTTTATGCACATACACTGATTATGGAATTGACCTGAGTATTATGTCAATCTTCTATAGAAAGAAAAAAAACAATTTATCACTAAATCATATTTTCGGATACAAATGCAAGCTGTCAGTTTTTAATCTACTTGGGGGAAAGTTAGTTTATTTGTCATTTTGACTGGCAAAACTTTAAATGCGATTTAGCCCGTACAGTTTTGAATGACTGACAGCGCTGAACGAAGCAGTCACATTAGCAAACAAATCCAAACATTGATTTCTTTAGCACATATAATGCACCTTCTGTGCCTGAACACTGGAATTAAAACAATCTGAAGTCTATTCTTTTCGAACACAATTAATGGAAATTTCCATTCCTTCTATAATGCAAATAGATATAGAGTGCAAGCCCTGGAAGGGACTATATTAGAACAGTGGCAACATATGTATACCCCGACACAAATTAAATGTATCAGCTTTAGATCAATGGGAAGATTCTTGAAACCTTCAAATCCAAACCCAATAGTAAGATTGGATTTTAACCCTCACTTAACAAACACAATCCAGTCAGAATCAATTATTTGTATCTGATCCCTGGAAGTATCTGCAGCCAATGACCTGTAAGGTTTTAGTCTGCTTAGGGAAACCATTCATCAAGACGTTTCTTATGCGCAAAAACTAAAACTATTGTCTTCTTTCCACAATAGTAGAGCACCAAATCCCAAAGCTTATTTTGGAAAATGTTCTAAGAGTCTTCAATTCATAGACTTGCATAAGTAATTTTTTTGAAATTCTTTGTACAGAAGGAACACAACATGTCAAAAAAATGAGACGAACAAACTGATGGGTTTTCTGAATTCAGTTTAAAACTATGTAAACTTATTTTGAGTATGATATAAAAGTGTAATCTATTTTTGGAATTATAAAGAGGTTTTTTTCTCTGTTTATTAATTCCTATGAAAATATTTTTGTTTAATGTTTATGGTAAGAAAGAGACAAGATGGAATAAAAGGAGGGAAGGAGACTTCTATATGACAAAGCAGAGAAGTGAAAGGAAAACCGGAAAAAGCTATTTTATCCTTCTATGTAACACATAGAGACGTAGGTATAAAAAAGGCCAAATCCAGTCACTTCGGCATGCTTAGATATGACTGCATTCACCAGTTGTTCAGCTGCATTGAGGCAACAAATTAACATTAGTAATAAAGTGAATCTGTGGAGAAGGTAAATGCTGCAAAAGTAAATGAGCGTTTTAGAATAAAATCCTTATTTGCAATGCATTGAATGTGTGGCTTTAAGCGCTCAAGCATTGTAGGTTTTTAAACGGATCTATAGAAACCCATTGATAAAATGTAACAATTTGCCACTTGAAAAGGGCAAATATTGTAAAGCGTAAGTGTTCCATGCTAAATGTAAGATCTAGTATAGAATGTCAACCCATGTGCGCTCAAACGCAGCTGAAACAATGATTGTCAAACACATGTTTGTTCCAACGCACGTCTAAAGACAGCTGAAATGGATATGAACAGCGGATGCCATGTACAAGAAAATGCAAAGCTAAGCAGATCAAGAGTTAAGTCGTCACCTTGAAAACTCTGTCTACAGAGATGTCAGGTTCACTAGACTAGGTAAAAGTGACAATGAACAATTCCCTTCTGCTCGAGCAATACTTCCAATTCAAAGCCCGAGGCTTCCCCTCATAAACACAGACCCAGAACTAAACAGTTTAGTCAATGTGCAATGAGGATACTTATAAATACTATATTTCACCTGCACATATCTCAGTGGAGTCATAAGATACATTTATCAGATGCTATGGCAGACGCAAAAAAGAGAGAATTGTAACGGAACGGTCACAGGGTTGTTGCCTATGGCAATCAATCAACGTTAGCTTTCATTCTCTACCCCCTACACTGAGCAGGGAAACTTGAAAGCTGATTGGTTGCTAATGCACCACAATGCACGGTATGTGCGCCGTGAGGTGCATTGGGCTGCCATTCGAATGAATGGCAACACACTAGATCACCTAGTGTGTGGTGCAGTGCGCTGTGTGATTGTGCATACTAAACACATGGATCCTTTGCATTTAGTGCAATGCTATGGTGTGAACAGGTCCTTAGTCAGCCCTCTTAACTCTAAACTTCACAGTAGCAGTTTTAGTTCCAGGGTATGATGCTCTCTGGTGTGTTGATATGGTGGAGAGAGCCCAAATTTGTCTCTGTAGATAATAACGTTAGTTACGCTGATAACATTGTTTATATATATTTTCATATTACAAACTGTAAACTAATGAAATGAAATGTTTGTCTTCAACAACTAATGAAGCTCACCTTAGACTGTAGAAAAAGACTGTCAGCATCCACAACGTCAGATGTACTCAATGACTGGAGATACGAAGGGGTTACATTTTCTGGGAATCTTGACCGAAGATGCCAACTAATAAAATGAAGACATTTTTGTAAGCTTACACACTTCTAAATCTTTTAATTTTATTTTCCAACGAAGAAAAAAATAGACTTGGCACAAAATGACAGTCCTCCCGAGGAAGCTCTCAGTGCCTCATCGTAGTATCTGTGTGCCTGTATTCCTGGCGTGTTTACCTGCTGCTCTTTTTAGTGCTTTTAGTGACCCCTGCTGTACATCATACCAACTTGTAGTTTCTTTATACTCCTCAGTTTTCTGCTGGTTGTTATACCCTCCCACTACTCTTCTGCACATTTTCCCCCCATCATACCCTCTACACTCCTCTCCTGCACATACTACCCACAGTCATATCCTCCACACTCTTCTCCTGCACATACTGCCCACAGTCATACCTCTCATACTCCTCTTCTGCACATACTGCCCACAGTCATACCCTCCACACTCCTCTCCTGCACATACTGCCCACAGTCATACCCTCCACACTCCTCTCCTGCACATACTGCCCACAGTCATACCTCTCATACTCCTCCTCTGCATATACTGCCCACAGGCATACCCTCCACACTCCTCTTCTGCACATACTGCCCACAGTCATACCATCCACACTCCTCTCCTGCACATACTGCCCACAGTCATACCTCTCACACTCCTCTCCTGCACATACTGCCTGCTGCCATACCCTTCACACTCCTCTCCTGCACATACTGCCTGCCGCCATACCCTTCACAGTCCTCTCCTGCACATACTACCTGCTGCCATACCCTTCACAGTCCTCTCCTGCATATACTGCCTGCAGTCCTACCCTTCACAGTCCTCTCCTGCATATACTGCCTGCAGTCCTACCCTTCACAGTCCTCTCCTGCACATACTGCCTGCTGCCATACCCTTCACAGTCCTCTCCTGCACATACTGCCTGCTGTAATTACATTCACATTATTTTCCAGCATATACTGTATTGCCCCCTAAAGCATTCTGTTACTACTGTAGTACTTTTATGGCACAACTACAAATGATATCTAAAGTGTATTTAAACCCTACCAATAAACTTAACTCATTTGTTCTGTTTTTGATCCGTTAAACATTCCACTGAAAACATTTTGGGGTTGATTTACTAACCTTATAAACACACCACGAACATGTATACACCTCTGTAGTGTGTTCCCTCCCAGCATGATCTATGGGTGGAATCTAAACACCTTTGTAGTGTGTACACACCCAGTAGGTGTGTTGTGCAAAGCCCTGCATGAATTGCAAGGTGATGTTGTGTAAATTAGCTCTATGTTGTGTCGCTTGCGTTGATGAATGCAGGAATGTAAATGCATGAGCTAACCATTTTTGTCTAAACTGTGAAGCAGCATTATATATGCATCATGTGCATGGTTTTTCCATATATGGCATTAGTGGAAATATGCTTTTAGAGACTTTTTGGTTGATAAATACGTTTTGCTGTGTGAAAATCACACGCACCTGGTGCATGCGTGTGTTTAGGTTAGTAAATCACCCCCTTTATGTCTGTTGATCCTGCCAGAAATCCAGTGAGCTTGTAAATTTCTGTGGACTCTGCCCGTGCTGCGATAAAATCTCAAGCAGTGTTATCACTTCTGTGAACTACAGAACAACTCCCCTAGGGTATTTAGATGAGACGGGGAGTATTCCATAGTCCTAACACACTTTCTGCCGTAGCGTGACAATGCTGCTCCTCCACAGATACAATACAATGAGAGAGCGTTGTCACTCTAGAACAGAGTGCTACTGGCAGAATTGCCAGGTAAAGTAAAAAAGCCTAAAAGAAGAAATCTAACGCAGGCACCACATTTAAGGACTGGTAAGCTGCAACATATTTTTGCCAGTTACACACTGTCCACTGTCTTAGGGTGACAACACTCACTATACTCTATGGAGAAGCAGCAATGTGTTCTGTAGTCCACAGAAATGAACAGGGCAGGACCAGCAACAGGTATGTTTTGCACATATAGAACAGATATATCAAAATGCATCCAGTGGTATATTTAACAGACTAAAAGAGAGCAAATAAGAGAAGTTAATTGTTAGAATTTACATTCACTTTAAGCTCTATGTAGAGAACAGGAAAAAAAAAACTAAAATGATGAGTCTTTTCTTTATTTATGTGGTACATATTTCTATTTCAGCCGTCTGGATTTGTTTTAGAATGATTGATCTAATCTAATCCAATTAAGTAAACAGCATGGCATTAGGCTTCTACTGTGTATGTGCATCGGTGGCAAACACTGGCTAAGAGTGTAAGAAAAGCTAGTTGGTCCTAGAGGTGCAACACTGGAGCAATGATGGGCAGATGTCTAGCACCTGTTCTTCTTGGTGACAGATCTGCACATTTATGGCCACTCTTATGGCATTGTTATTGTCTTATAACAACCCTGAAGTATTATTTTGTGTGTAGCAGCTAAAGGGTGATCTGAAGCTGGTAGCTCAGCAAGTCTTGCATGCTATGACATATCGAGATCTATATAGAAATACAGCAATAAGTACAGCTTTTCAATTTTTAGCACACACAAACGCAATAAAATCCCCAATTTTTTAAAGGAACTATAAAGGTGAGGTTGCGCTAAGTAAATAATTACCAAATTTGTTACATATGTTAAACCTTAAAACTGTGCATGCTTGTAAAAATGCAAAAATAAGAAAATACAGTACTCAAAAGTGTCCATTGGCTTCACTTTAGAAAACGAAATGGTTCATAAATTTAGAGTTAACAGTAAGTGATCACCCCACAAATGTAATTCTTACTGTGGAGTGCATGGCGATACCTAATATATGTAGCACAATAATTTTCATACACAGGTGCACCCGATGCACTTGGTTATGGTTTATGCTCATGTAGATGAAGGGAGGG
>NW_017306298.1:1021953-1051937 GCF_000935625.1 Nanorana parkeri
GGCTTTCAAACAAGTTTTAGGTGCTTATTTTTATTAAACTTTGATTTTTCAGACTTTTTTTAATTCTTTATTGCTTTCACAAGGGGGCTATAAATCCCTATATGATAGCATAGTGCGGGTGACAGGTTCTCTTTAAGGAGACATCAGGGGTCTACAGTATTAGACCCCTAATGTCACCTCTGCATAGACTTTGCTCAATCAGCCAGAGAGGCCAGAGATTGACACCTCTAAACCCAGAAGTGCTCAGAGCTGAGCACATCCAGGTTCATTCTTCCAATGTCGTAGGCACTCAGGAGACAGATGATCCCGGGACACATGGGGGGTCAGGAGGGCGGAGATGACTTAATTTTTTGCAGCACGTAGAAGTGATCGGGCGGCTGTAAAGCAGAAGTATGAATCACTTCTACAATATACTTAGCTGGTACCTAAGAAAAATATAAACAATATAAGCAAGTCTGTTAATGTGCCTTGAACTACTCATCACTGGAATATGTAGCCACACAACTAACATGTGGCACATAACTGTACAGTACAAAGCTGCAACTTTGTTTCTTATGCCTACAAGCACAAGCCTACTGATGAACCCATACTGATAAAGCCCGCTCTGAGTGAAGGACAAAAGTGGTTCATATACTTTACCTTCTATATCCAGGGAAAGAAGCATCAGGATCTACAAAGGTTTTATAGATGATTTTGTTTTCCTCCTTTTGTGTACACATCACTTTGTTCAAGATCAAGTTAAGGATATTGTCCACAGGGTCCCTAGAAGAGAGAAAGATTCAAGAGGATTAGGTGGTATGGATGTATAAGCACGAGGAACTACAAGTCATCTTTTGTATATTCAACATGACTGTTTAAGACATATCCAAACTTTAACCACTATCAAGGTGATCCAAGACAAACTTCAGAAAAGGTGCATGACCGGCAGAAGAGATGGAGCTCAGAATAGGCCCTTTCCTGGCACAGGATCCTAGGCTGGCGAAGAGAGCTACAGAAGTGATATTTCTTCTGAATGTCAGTAATACTACCACTGCTCTCTCATATGCTGCTCAGGCAAAAAGGCAACTGATCACACAACTTTCTTCACTGTCTACTAGAGACAAATAAGACATATGTTATACTGGTAGGGTATCCTTAAAGCGAACCTTTACCCATATCTGTAAAGTAACAACAAACACACCTTTAGAAATGTTTAGTAATGACAATCTACAAAAACATTTTATTCTTTGCATACTTATTTCTCTTTTCTTTCCAAGCCTTCTGGCAGTGGCCATGTTAACAAGATTACAAGATCTCCATTTACTTCCGGGAACTCTGACACATGTGACTAGGACATGTGACCATGCACATCATCCCGGGGGAAGAAAATGCCTTTCCCTGAGATCTCCTGGGATTACAGATGATATTTCCCAGCAATGCTCTGCTGATGTAACCTTCCCAGGATGCATCTCTTGGTCACTTACATAATTTTGCCAGAACTGGACCAGGAAGTGGATGAACTCTCTTCATAAGTAAGTAAATGAAAAACAAGTTTATTTAACTAATGAGTGTAAGATGATTTTAAATCAGCATGCAGAGCTGCATGTTGCTGTGATTTTTAGTAAAAGGGGGTCAAGGTCCACTTTAAAGATATATCTAACAGGTTCAAATGCTACACATTTTTAAATTTCCCCAAATAATATATTTTATACAGAACATGTATCATGAAAAGCTAAACTGTCTCTGTTGTATCCCCTTGAGTCCATTTATAATCATCTGTGGCTACCTGTCTGGCCTAGCGTATGATTGTGTATGTAAACCTGATGGCTGTGCAGCAGCCGGTATCCATATATTCAGATGTAAACATATATTTTAGGGGCTGGAGTATGGGCAATGTGGCTGTAATAACAATATTTTCAAATGGTAGGCAATCCCATGTTTTCCAACAAATTCAAACAGAGGCCTAGTTTTCATTTGCAGCAATCATATATTCTGTTGATTTGAGACAATGCTTCATTGCTTATTGAGGAATGTTATTCAAGGTCTGCGCCACTTGGTCAGTTAATTTTTCAATATTTTGGCTCTGTTAATTATATCCTAACTAAATCAAATCAGGTTGCTTGGAAGTCAGGTCCATTGCCTTAGATGTGCCCAGCGGTTGTCTATTATACACATGTGCGCTGGCAAAAAAATTGTTTTGTTTCTGATTTTTCGTTATTTCATTTTTTGGGATTTATCGGAATTTGTCATCAGAAAATTCAGATACGTTCGGATTCATTATTTCTTTCATTCGGGGATTTGGATGCATCCGAATTTGCTGAAATGAATCCAAATTTCAATTCAGAACAAACGAATCGCACATGTCTAGTCTATTATAGGTAACACTTTGATGTTGGGTAATATCTTGCTGAAAAATTCAGTTTTATATAGTGCTCATGTATGATATGACAACACAGCTATCAACATAATGCTTGTTGTCATAATGCTCTCAACTACAACTGGGAATCTGTATTATAACTTACTGACCTACTATTTTCACTCCATCGCTCAAACAGTAGTTGATGTATGGCGTTCCAAAATTACCCTTACTTCTGACCTTCTCTGGTCAAGATCTCTTCAATCAGATTAACCCAAACAACTGTTTGCCACATGCATTACACCAACTCAAACATTTTCAGTACTGTATCTGAAGAGTGAAGTCTTGGTTTCACCAAACATTTGTTCTCTTCAGGGTAAGGTTTACAAAAAGGCACACCAGGCTTGTGCCTATAGACTTCAACAAAAAAGGGGTGCCTGGAAATGCCTGGACTAAGCTGTCAAAGTGACACGTAAGGTCAGTCTGTGTTGAGAGAGCGCCTGTATAAACAAGACTGCTACTTTGTTTACACTTAAACAGGACCTCTGGCATCAGGTCCTGTATAAAAGCCTGCACTGCAATATTAGTTTATACAGAAGCCACAGTCAGCACTACCATCTTAGTGTAAACAAAGCTGAAGGTTTAACATTCCTGCATTGCAGGCTGCAACTCACCTCTCATTTTAACAGCTGTGTCCCAAACTGTAGCGCAAGAATGCTTAGGGCCCATTCACACCAGACGCTGCACTAATCACACAGTGCCCCGGCTAATACCGGCACATCGCACTGTGGTTTTGTTTTTTTTCGTAGAACTTTAGTAGAACTTTACTGAAATGACACAAGTGGTATTTCATTCAGTTCTCCAGGCACAGTGGGTGTGAGGCAGTTGTAATGGGTCACATCCCACTGCGTAAAAAAAAAAGGACAGCATGTCGTACTTGTTTTCAGCACACACCATTGCATTCCCATTGCATCGCGGTGGTGTAAACCGATACTGTCCATGACAAGGCAAATTGCCTAGTCTTGCGTCGGGGCTGCAATGGAAACAATGGCCAACACAGCCCCAAAGCATCTGGTGTGAATCGGCCCTTACAGCACTTTTGTATAAACAACCCTGCAAACAAACATTGGAGGGTTTAAATAAAAATACATATTATATTTGATTTTGTTTTTCTTGATGGGGGATAATTTGGCAAGAGTAGGTGGATAGATATGTTCTGTTTCACAGAATTATTATGCGTTGTGTGTATGGTTTCTAGTGATCCCCTCTTACTACCTGACTGTGCTAATGTGGAAGACTCTGAGACGCAATTGTATGCTATACTGTTTGTGCATCATGTGCTATCTTATTGTTTTATTCTATCTTAAAAATGTAATAAAATACTTTGAAAGTAAAAAATACATTATTGTTACAATGCATTTTTTTAAACTAGTCCTTTTTTCTGCAGAACAAAATAATTTCTTAGATCTGCACAAAATGTCAGTTAAAGTAACCTAGCTTAATACCCAATTATTTTAATTGTTTTCATAACAATGCGTTAAAACACACAAAGTATTTTTTTTAAATGCCTTTATTTAAATAATAATAGCTTTGTAAATTATTACATAAACTCTGTTCTAGAAACATAACTTTAGGGTGAATATAAATGGAACAAATTGGAATTATTGTTACACTTTTTATTTATAGTAGGGCTAATTGTTTTAATACTAATATTGGGTAAATTAGAAATGTTATTTTTGTGTATTTTTGTCTATATATCGCACAGGATAACAATAGTTTTTGCAAGACAATTTTGCCAATAGAATATATGTATGTGTGTATACAGTGTATATCTATCTATCTATCTATCTATCTATCTATCTATCTATCTATCTATCTATCTATCTATCTATCTAAAAAATATTAAATATACACATTTCTATCTTTTTATATACACATAAACACATTCATGAATTCATACTTGACACAGACAGATAGGTAAAGTGACACATATATTCAGCAGGCAGGGGGCTTAACTTGCAATTTAAACATTTAAATATTTTAGAAGAGCGGTAGATATAATGCAGAAATAAACTGCATGCCAGTGTGAATTTGTACTACCAGGTTGTTTTTTCTCATTTTCATTATGAGCTCTGTTTGGAAAATGAATACATAGAGTAATATTTCGGACATACTAATTTAAGCCCTGGGTCACCATTGAGATAATGATCTATTCCTGTTTTCATAATCCCTTATTCCGTAAGCCCAAAAGCTGGTAAACAGAGAAAATGTCTTGGAACACCCAGGGATCTGATTATTATCTCACCGGCCACAGGGGCACAAATGTCATCTCCGAGCTGGTGAATGGGTGAAAGGTCGCCATAGTAACAAAAGATTACTGCCCATGTATATTTATTGCTCTCAATGGCAGTATGTGAATAGATGTAAGGAGTCCTAGTTTAAGGGGTGGAAGGTACTATTTTTAGAGAAAACGGATATAATGTGTGACTATTGTACTCGTAGGTAGCCTAATGACAGGTCACACTATGACAGTTTTTGCTAGGTGTAAAACATTGAATATTCCATGTATGGCTTAGAATGCATTATGGCAAATCCTGTGTAACAAAATAAAATTGTCAAACACTTCACATTATTTTCCTTTCAGACATTGCTCTTGGAAAAAAATTGCTTAAAAAAAGTTTTAAACACTAAAAAAACAAACAGATTATTACATTCTAACTTATATTTCAGAGATAGTTAACGACAAGCCCCCTATCATAGATCCTGCCTCTGTTCTTACTTATTTAAGATTTTTATTTTCACCTACTTTTGTGTGGCATGAATGAGGCTGACCATCAGACTACTACTGAGGACATCTACTAGCAAAAAAGGGACTGCAGGGGAAATCTGTAACAAATGCTGGTTTTGTTATTTTTTTAAATAGGCTATTCATTTTTATATTGCCATTTTTGCCTGGAGTTTTGCTTTAACTCCCCAATAGCTGCCAAAAACAGAATAATCAGTGTTGGGTGGACTGATCTTTTAAGATGAACTTGAGGGGGAAAAGTGTCCATGCAGTCCATACCTACCAGATATATACATTCATTTTGTGACTGCTTTGTCATACAGCCTTAAATTTGAACCAGACAGATTACCTGCATGGATTTATATGTTTCTTCTATATTTTGCGGGTTTCCTACAGGTACTTCGGACAGATATCTGTACTTTTGTCTAGTCTAGCAAAGTATGCTTAGCAAACACTTCTACACCTACATTATGGGGGTCATTCACTTAACTGCCGAGCCGAAGTGAAGTGAGACGCACGCTGTTCGGCTATTCACTTCAGCCTTGTAGGGCTGATTTCAGCCATACATTGGCTAAAATCAGCTGTACATTGGCTCTGTAAGTTCAGCTGAGCCGGAGTGCAGAAGTACTTTGACTCAGCCGATCCAACATCTGGATCGGGTGAGCCGAAGCTCTGGCAGCTCACTTGCTGCCATTCGCCCCTGTTCTCATAGGGGCCGAACGGCAGTAAGTGAATATCCTAATGCCGCCAAGCAGCATTTGGTTTGGCTATTCTGCTCAGTACATCCGAGCTAGCGAGCAGAATAGAAAATAAGTGAACTTAATTTTTTTTTAAAGTGAAAATGTATTTTAAAAATGTCAAAAAATAGGAAAATTAAAATATATATATATTTTTTAAAGAAAAAAAATGAAAAATTATTTTAAAAAACGACGAACACCGACCCAACAGCACGTGATGAACCCACCGCATAATGAAGCATCTGACAGATGCTGGCAAAATAAAAACAAGTGGGTGGACTAGCAGGTCCCGGCCAATGAATAACAACTGGGTGGAGCTGGCTGTGATGTCGTGGCCAGCTCCGCCCAGTTATTATTGTTTAATGACAGATCAGCATCCCTGGGTCATTTGGGGACATTGATCTGTCATTACAACTGGTACGAGCGAGTCGTGAGATTACAGCTGTCATTTGCGTGGAGATCGGTCGGCTTCGGCCGACCTTTCTCCACGCTTCGGCTGTGAATACGGCGCAGCATACGAATCATATGGGTTCGGCTCAGCTTAGCCACTCGGCCACGTTTGGCTTCTGTGCGGGCTATAGGGCCGAAGCGAGCTGAAGGATCAGCCGAAGCTATGGCTGGATCCTTCGGCTCTGTGGTGAATAACCCCCTATAAAAAAACTAAAGTTTGCAACCAATCAAGGAAGCACTTCTCTGGTTTATAATATGACAAGTTCCATCAGGAGATGGTTTTCTTTCTAGACCAAAATGTTACTGCATATACAGTACTTAGAAAAATGTATCTTCAAGTAGAGAAAGTGATGGAAAATCCAAGATTTTTGAGCTCCCACAGAAACAGGAGATGAGGGGAAGTTTTCCAATAGAGACATCTGTTTTGGTGAAAACTGTCTAGATATGTAGATGGTACATATGTTCGCTTTGGAAAGATCTCGTAATATTTACTGCTTTGTCTCTGGAACAGGAAGTGACCGGGGTCTTAATCCTTCCCTATCTTATTCAAAACTATTTAAAAAAACAGGGGCTTTCAATACACTTTCAAGGAATAACTGCCATTGCTACTTCTCATTCTGTAAATCATAATGTTCACTCTGAATAAGAAATGGACATAAGTGTTTCTTTGGATCACCTTTCCAGTTTACCTAGTGAACCAGTAAAGTGAAATGTCACTTCCAAAAAAACATCTTGATTTGCCCAGTCCTGGCGTCCAACTTGTGAAATGGGTTTAAGGCTGTAATCATAGCCACAGCAGATCGGTCAACTGGCATCATTGATTTTTATATGATTCAGGTGCATGATTTAGTTACACTTAAGCCTACCTCCATCAGGTTCTATCCAAAACAATGAAAACGTTTTGTCTGCAGTTGCACTATTAACTTAACCTTCAAACCTCAACCTGATAATAAATCTTATTCTGGTAATTTTGTCACCCTGTATAATTGTATAAGAAAATTCCACCAATACTAGTGCCATATAAAAATCTGGGGCAAAATGTATTCTTCAAATGTATTCTTCAGATGGTTTTAGAAGATAGGTTATAACATATTTTGTATTGTTTATTAGATGGTTTGCATTAGATGGTTTTAGAAGATAGGATATAACATATTGTGTATTGTTTACCTCTAAAGCTACTCTAATATTCCAAATCAGTTGTTTTCAGAGAGTGACCATTATGCATGTTTCCTAGCCATTTTTTTCTTAAACACAATCACTTTATTCCTCCCTTCATGTATAGCCCTTTGAAGAAAGGTGGTGTCTACAGACACATCTGCCACCAGATTATTGGGGGAAGCAATAACAAATGAATCATTTTCTAAAATGTCAGAATGCTGTTTTACTTATATAAGCCTTGTCTGCAATGTTTGCAGGTGTGTCAAACTACATACATTCCCAATGCCAGAAGTATTAGGGCCTGCTCACACCATCTCCGGTGGGTTCCAGTACGGTTCACTGCTGGAACGCACTGGATCACATACTGTGAAGGCTCCCTACATTCTGAGGCGGGAGGGGGCTTGGTGGTGCATTCAAGTCAATGGCACCGCCATTCTCTTGGGGAGCAACAAAGTGAATAGATAATACCTTTTGACACGTCTGAACAATTGATTCCCATAAAACTGTTGTTCATTTGGGCATTTGCTGCAACCATAGCTCACTTCAAGTCCACCTAAGCTAAAAAAGTAAAGATCTGATATCTTAGAGAACATCTAGAAATGTTAATTGTGTCTGAACAGTACCCTGAAAAATAGCTTAGGCACTCCTGTTCTGTAGCATCATAGCTGTCTATCTGCAGTGTGAGTTTATCTAAGGCACTGATGCTATGACTGACTGCTAGTCCTATAAGATTGGGAGTGAGATTTGGTCATGTCACTGCTATGCTTCTTAATCTTCTCCCGAGTTCTTGCTGCAGAGGAAGATGTACCTGAGTACTTATAGATCATGCATCTCTCTTCTGAGAATATGTGCCTTCTACACCTCTCCTGTTGCTTCTTCGTGATTACCCTACCAATCATCAAATAAACAGTCATTGGGGGGGCAAGTCTGAAAAAGAAACCAAAGCTGCGGTCTACCATCAAGATGGCACCGTTCAGAATAAGGCATCATAAGTGATTATCAAGGAAAAGATCAGATGCAAAGAGTTTACAGCCAACACTGATGACTAGTTCTTTGCCCTATGCTTGCTTCTTTTTGGGCAATGTTTCCATAAAACAGGTACTCTTTAAGAAAGAATGAGTTGCCCAATCACCAAAGCTAAGGCGTCCTATAATGTTTTAAAAATGGGACCCTATCCCATAGTTACACTGCTGAATAGACTCTTTGCTACATGACATATTTCAAAGGTATTATATGCTGCTCTCTCAGGCTTCCAAAATGAAGCTATAGTGAACTGTGAAAAGTCATCAGCAACCATCAAGAAGCCTTCTGCAAATGAAGCATGATGAGAAGGTAATTACATTTATTTGAGAAGCCTAAGCAAGGGTTTATTCACACTGGCTTGTGATCTTGCTCTCTAGTGGCCAGGTGATCCGGGAAGAGCAGCTGCATCTCTGGCGCTTTGTCATAGAGCAGATTTCACCCATATTAAGAATGTAATAATCTAATTACATCTCTCCTTGGAGAGCGCTTCCCGTTTGATTTTCTTTGTATTATTATCCAGATTATCGGGAGCTGGGTAATCTTGCTGCGTACCGTACTAGATTTTTTTTTTCTTTTGCTTCAGCCAAGCAACAATTTCTCTTTGCATAAATCTTTTGAAACATAGGCAGAAGACTAAGCCCAAGTCTTTTATGTAGGGCTTTTACTCTATTGCGTGCCAACGTGATATATGTAAATAAATAAAAAATTATACCATTTAGAATACCATATAATTATCATTACACTATAGTTGTGTCTTGTGTTGGTTTATAATGATAAATCAATTAAATTATAACAAAAAAATAACAATAATAAAATATAGGCCTACAAAAATAGTCTGTGCTTTATAAATGGCAAATAATAATAAAAAAAAATAGCTAGGGTATCGATTTTGAAGTTTTCAAGTGTTTATAATGTGATATAATTGCACCATCACTCACCTTATTTCAGTCAGACTTATCTAATTAGGGATAGCAAAGAGCAACGATAATGTGTAGAGTGCAGTAATCCATAGCAGCCAATCAGATTTCTGTTGAAGTATTCAGATTAATGCACAGTAAATTCTTATCAGGTAACTATAGGCTACTTCAGTTCGACTTATTAAAAGAACCTCAAATTGTAATATTTGTTTTATGAAGTTCTAGCTTATTCTACACTGTAAACATCTTAAAAATTAATGTTCCTTTGGAAAATGTCGGAATGACACATTTTATATCCCCCAAAAAATCACCACAAGGTTCAGGGCTAAGAGGAGCCTGATGACATCACTGCTTCATTTGACCCCAAAGGCCATATTTATTTCCTAGTACATGAAAACCCTGGTGTGGTTTATATAACAAAGTCTGCCAACTGGAAAAGTGTAGCAGAACCACTGGCAACAAATTGATTCCTCTGGATGACCCCCTGCTACTTTCCTGTCAGAGTTTTGTTACTAAAGACTGGGTGTTTTCTGGGTCTAGTTCTTCTCCTCACTCTTACTGCTGTGTTGTCCATTTGGTGTGGCAGACAATAGGTAGTTATATAGAGTTTATGAGCTGAGGCTTCTTTGTCCACAATTGTAACAAAATCTTGTATTTATTTATTGCCCATATAAAAGTGTAAAAATGCCAAATCTATATTTTTGGTCAAAATACTAACAAAATGTCAACTCATAAGGGCCTTGTCACATGATTGTGTTATTGTGCCACATGGTTGTACACTACACCAAGCAACATTTTGAATGGCATTCCAACGCTGGTACAGAGTGCACCTGCATTACAGTGCACCACAACACAATTATTTATCAGACAAATATGTTTTCTCTACTATTATTATTATTATACAGGATTGATATAGCGCCAACAGTTTGCGCAGTGCTTTACAATATAAGGAAGACATTCAAATTACAATACAATTCAAGACAAGATGGTAAGGAGGGCCCTGCCTGTGAGAGCTTACAATCTAAAAAGGAGGGGCAAGTGATACATGAGAAGGCAGCTGTGTGGGGTTGAATTGTTTGAGAAAGTGAGATTTCAGTGGTTAGGTTGAGGTGAGATAGGCTTCCCTGAAGAGATGAGTCTTAAGGGATCGCCTAAAGGCAGTCAGAGTGGGGGATAGACAGACAGGTTGTGGTAAGGAGTTCCAAAGAATGGGGAGACTCTAGAGAAGTCCTGGAGGCGAGCATGCAAGGAGTTGACGAGGGAGCTAGGGAGCAGGAGGTCTTGGGAGGAGCGTAGGGGACAGTTAGGACGATACCTTGAGACAAGGTTGGAGATGTAGCCTGGGGCAGAGTTGTGGATGGCTTTATTGATTTGATTTAATATTGATTAGATATATTATTTTTACTTGTTAAAGTAAATCAAACCCCATTTGCCCTGGTAAAAGAAAATGGTGTGAGATTTAAATTTTATAGTTGTTGTCAGAAAAGGAAGTGATGGCAAATGCTTCAGAGAGGACACCTGTTTTGGTCACAGCTATCTAAAAGGGGATTTCCCCTCACTTTTCTAAATATTCCCCTTATTTCCCAATATGGTTCCAGTACAGGAAGTGGAGAGAATTATTTCCACTGGGTCACAAACAGTAGAGAAAATGTCTATATTATAGTAGTGAAAATATGGAAAGGTAAAAATTTTGAAAAATACATTTAGATATCGATTACAGTAATAACTAGAAATATATACTCTCTGAGCACACTATAGCTTTTCTTCAACCCACATCAGGGCCAGATATTATTAGCATTACTATTGTTAATAATGATTTATACAGCAGCACTAATTCCTATGGCACTGCAAAAAAATATGCGCTGTAAACAAGAGTAAACAATACAAATACAATTTAAAAAAACATAAACTAGCATTTTTTTTTCTTTCTTCTTTTTTTTCTTAAGGTTTTTCAGGCAATATTTACACATATATGCAAGTAAAAAATATGAGTACAATTATTTCATCCTTTTAAACGATTGTAAGATACGGTTAACAAATGAGGGGAATTATTACATGTTAGAAATATTGTACGGTAGTGGTATATTAATAAGATTTATGAGTCAGCTCATACGGATTTATATAATGAAATGAAATATGGGACGTATTCATGTTTTCTTATCTTTTCTTTCATTTTATGTAACTAATTAAAAACGAATGCAATCTTATTGATTAAACTAGCATGGCAAAACATACAATATAACAAGATCCAAGAGGGGTGGAAGCTCTGTCCAATCTTGTGCTTACAATCTAGATTCCAGGTTATATTGTAAGCTTACTACAACTGGACTTTGGATTCTCTAGACTTTTTGTAATCATAAGGATATTGGAGCCCAGCACTACTGCAGGGAGAAAACTCATTCTACAGAGTGTTTGCTATAATGCACTACAGTCCCCTGAGATGAAAAGTAATCAAAACATTGTACTTTGTCTATAATGACGACCCTTACAGAGAATTGAGCCACTGATGTAGCAGTGATGTTAAGTGTAAAAAGAAAAACATATTTCATTTCGTGTCTTTGTAAATTATTTTTTTTGCTCTTGCGCTGTCAGCAACAATATATTGTAAAAGCATATGAAAAATTCTGGATGAAAATATTAAAAAGCTAATAAAATATATGTATAAAAACTAAGAATGTTTTATTATTTAAATTTTAATCTAAAAATTTAAAATGTCAAACCTCTCTCTCTCTCTCTCATATATATATATACAATCACCCAAAAAAATGGGCTGAAAATCTCGGCTTATACTCGAGTATATACGGTATATATATATATTATATACATGTGTGTGTGTGCTGGGGAGATTTCTCTTCAATTCCTGTCTTGGAGATGCAATAGGAATTCTATCCAAAGTAAACAGAATTCCATGTTAGAGAGTTGTCACAGGAACAAGTTTTCCCTATTTGAGAATTTTCCCTTACTTATTGCTGTGATGGCAATTTTAACCAAGAAGATTGAAGACATCTCGTGGTAAAGAAGAGCTTCTGTGGGGGACAGCTTTGAAATGAAGATGAGTATTGCAGCCTGGGCTGGGGATAGATTAAAAATGTATCCCAATGTTGGGCTTTAAAGCTGAACTGCAGGCACATATAAAAGACAAATTCCTGCAGCTCTGCAGTCATTAACATATCATTAAATTTATTTTTAAATGCAAGCGGTATAAATACATGCATTTTTTGTGGGAACAGTTTAGGGATGGCCCCTTCCTGTTCCAACATGACTGCGCACCAGTGCACAAAGCAAGGCCCATAAAGACATGGATGAGCGAGTTTGGGTTGGAGGAACTTGACTGGCCTGCACAGACACCTCAACCCGATAGAACCCGATTAGAGCGGAGACTGTGAGCCCAGCCTTCTTGTCCAACATCAGTACCTGACCTCACAAATGCTCTTCTGGAAGAATGATCAAACTTTCCCATAGACACACTCCTAAACCTTGTTGACGCCTTCCCAGAAGAGTTGAAGCTGTTATAGCGGCAAAGGGCAGGCCAACGCAATATTGAACCCTACGGACTAAGACTGGGATGCCATTACAGTTCATGTGCGTGTAAAGGCAGGCGTCCCAATACTTTTGGTAATATAGTGCAGCATATGTTTCTCTTGCTTTACAGTTACTAGGTCTTCATTTCTTCATCACAGGATACAGGGAGTTAATTCTTAGACCACTGAGTTATGCAGCTGCCTTCAGGTGACTGGACACTGGCAAATCAATCAGAACTGCAGGACAGCCCTGCATAACCCCTCCCATTCCCAGTCCGCCTCAGTTTTTTTGCTACTGTCCTTAGATGACGGACATCTTCTCTTTTTCACAAGTTTTTACTTTTTTCCCTCTTAGCAATCCATAATGTTACTCTAAGCCACTGTGGCACCTCCAGCAGCTATTCGGATTGATATTCACCTCAGCAGAGATTTGGCAGTCCATACCCAGACCTCACCAGAAGGATGATGCGAGGCTGTACTCAGTCACTGGACCCGCCTTTCAGCAACCTCTTTGGCACTTTGTGCAGCGTGTGTGTGTTTAGCCACATGGGGCTTTACAGATTCAGGGCTGTGATGTATCTATGGAACCTGCCCTGAAGATCTCCCTAGGAGCTATGCCCACCCGGAAGCCAAATGTGATGGTGCTGACTGCTGCTCAAAATCCCCTCAGGTAAGCCGCAGTGATGCTCCACAGGTGCCCGGGTGCTACCCTCAATTCCCTAATGGGTTAAATCTTAGGCTCAGAGTCAGAGTCATGCATTAAGGTCGTGTACAATAAATTAAAAATGTATCCCAATGTTGGGCTTTAAAGCTGAACTGCAGGCACATATAAAAGACAAATTCCTGCAGCTCTGCAGTCATTAACATATCATTAAATTTATTTTTAAATGCAAGCGGTATAAATACATGCATTTTTTGTGGGAACAGTTTAGGGATGGCCCCTTCCTGTTCCAACATGACTGCGCACCAGTGCACAAAGCAAGGCCCATAAAGACATGGATGAGCGAGTTTGGGTTGGAGGAACTTGACTGGCCTGCACAGACACCTCAACCCGATAGAACCCGATTAGAGCGGAGACTGTGAGCCCAGCCTTCTTGTCCAACATCAGTACCTGACCTCACAAATGCTCTTCTGGAAGAATGATCAAACTTTCCCATAGACACACTCCTAAACCTTGTTGACGCCTTCCCAGAAGAGTTGAAGCTGTTATAGCGGCAAAGGGCAGGCCAACGCAATATTGAACCCTACGGACTAAGACTGGGATGCCATTACAGTTCATGTGCGTGTAAAGGCAGGCGTCCCAATACTTTTGGTAATATAGTGCAGCATATGTTTCTCTTGCTTTACAGTTACTAGGTCTTCATTTCTTCATCACAGGATACAGGGAGTTAATTCTTAGACCACTGAGTTATGCAGCTGCCTTCAGGTGACTGGACACTGGCAAATCAATCAGAACTGCAGGACAGCCCTGCATAACCCCTCCCATTCCCAGTCCGCCTCAGTTTTTTTGCTACTGTCCTTAGATGACGGACATCTTCTCTCAGCTCTTTTTCACAAGTTTTTACTTTTTTCCCTCTTAGCAATCCATAATGTTACTCTAAGCCACTGTGGCACCTCCAGCAGCTATTCGGATTGATATTCACCTCAGCAGAGATTTGGCAGTCCATACCCAGACCTCACCAGAAGGATGATGCGAGGCTGTACTCAGTCACTGGACCCGCCTTTCAGCAACCTCTTTGGCACTTTGTGCAGCGTGTGTGTGTTTAGCCACATGGGGCTTTACAGATTCAGGGCTGTGATGTATCTATGGAACCTGCCCTGAAGATCTCCCTAGGAGCTATGCCCACCCGGAAGCCAAATGTGATGGTGCTGACTGCTGCTCAAAATCCCCTCAGGTAAGCCGCAGTGATGCTCCACAGGTGCCCGGGTGCTACCCTCAATTCCCTAATGGGTTAAATCTTAGGCTCAGAGTCAGAGTCATGCATTAAGGTCGTGTACAATAAAGAATTGAAACTGGTGCTATAAGGCTTCTCTTGCAGCCTAGGGGTTGGGAACCGCTCCTGTGCAGCTCCTCCCCAAGTACTATCTGTGCATGCACCCACTTTTTTCTTCATTCTGGTATTCCCTGACTAATCCTAAAGATCTCAAACAACTGGAGCTCTTTAATGTGGCCCAGCACTACTGAGTAGATGGCCTTGCAGATACTGTCTCTAGGATGAGCTTTCTGTCGGTCCACATGTGGCAGATCCTTTAGCTAGAGTGTTAGTTGGTGGAGCTCCCCTGCAAAAAATGCCTAGACACATGCACCCTTTCTGGAGGATGCCTCTTTGGAGGGGGGAACACATTCTTGCCTCAGAAGAAGAAGCCTAAGTCTAGTAGCAATGTTCTGCTCCCTCCATTAAGAAAAGTTCCTTTTGTCTTTCTCAAGTCTTGGGTTCCAAACCCAAACAGGATGCATGGTTACTCCGCAAGGCCTGGACCTCCAAGCCCACCATAGCAGAGAGTAAGCCCTCTTAGCAGTGGGCTGAGAGAGCTACAAGCTACAGTTTCGCTCCTTTCCTCCTTCCTGTTGTCAAATCTGCCCAAATCTCCTCAAAGATGGGCAGATCTCTTCCAGTCCTTACACCAGTTGGTTCCTCAAGGGGTCACAATCGCAGTTCCTAGAGGGAACCAAGGAGGGGAGTCGCCCTATCTTAGGCCTGAATATCCTCAACCAGTTCCTGAGGGTTCAGGGCCCGATGGTAGCCTCCTCTGAGACAGTTCTCTATGCTCAGTTTCACTCCAGGTTGTTACAGATCGACATTCTATCTGTGTGGGAAAAACCGGCTTGGGCCCTAGGTCTCCCCATCTGTTTATGCAGCAAAAGGAAGCTTGCCCTGGTGTGGTGAATATCCAGTCCAGTGCTGGAATCAGGCAAGAATTATTTTAAAATTTTTACTGAAATACTCACCTTGTCTCATGAGATCTGTCTCCCATGTAAACTCTGCTGCTGTTACTTTTCTGGGTTCAATTGAATTACAGCCAGTGTAATTCACCTACTTCCTTAGAGCCTAGACTGTCATAGACACACCCCCTGGAGGTGCATCACCATGTCAGCTTGGGTTAACAGGACAATATTACATAAAGTTCTCTGTAGTATTAAAAACTGCCCAGTGCCACGGGGAGAAGAGGAAGAACACTCAAGGACAACATGTCATGTGTCTGGCCAGAAGATTACTTGATTTTAAGGGAATTTTAAAAATAGATTTTTTTAAAAGTAGAAGAGATTTTTTTTTTAATTAACTGGAGACCTGCTTTAAAGTGACATTAAAGTCAAAGTTTTTTTCCACCTTCCCAATCCTGCTTTAGGGACTTACCTTAAATGATGTATCTTAATCCGATCATCTTCTTCTTTCCTGTCCTTTTCAGCTGTCCCTCCAGCGCTGGTGCGGGTCTGCGATCCAGCGCTGACTCCTCTGTCCTCCTCTTCTCTCATGTCCCATGGGGTCTTTGTGGGTGCACGCTGCTCCATAGTTTTACCTTGTGTCTCTTCTCATCTCCTGGCCGAACATCTGAAGTGCGCATGCGCCCGCCCCAAGATCCTTTGCGGACGCCCGAGAGTATTCAAATGTTTGGACGGGAGCTTGCGGCAGAAACACAGGTAAGTTTAAACCCTTTTTAAAAGGTTTTTTTTTTAAATGTTTTTTTGCATATATCTACTGCTTGCTAGCAGTAGATATATGCAAAAACACATGAGGGTTTAATAACCCTTTAACTAGCCCTGTTTCAATGATAAGGCAGAGTGAGAATTTTGTCTCAAGTAACCTCTAGATAAAGTATGGTCGCATGGTCCCTCATCTGCTTCCTACTACTATGGACATTGATAAGACAATGTCCGTGGTGGCAATGTTCATCATGGCTGAGCTAAGCACTGGGAGTCTGGGCATTTCAGCGCTGCTCCAAGGTGGCATGCAAGAGCGAAGCTCAGAAGATATTAATAAAGACCATAGTACAAAGGGGAACACATGAGGTCAAAAACTGTCTTTCAAAGGCTGCGGTGAATGCAGGAATTCAATTCCTCATACAAGCTGGAAATAGACCTTTTCATAAATAATTTATCTCTAAAATCCAATTTTCAGTGGTCTTTTCTCCATTTTATAAACTAGTATTTGCTTGACAGACAGAATGACCCCCTTGAAATTCACTCCTGGATGCACCTGTCTAGAACGCAAAATGTACCAAAAAGCATATTCAAATGTTTGCAACAATGTAAATGATTACATTTAGGACCATTTTAAGTCTGGTGCTATCAAAAGGCAGATGTACCAGAAAATCAAGACATTTATTCCACAATTCAATATTTGAAAGAAAATGGCAATGTGGAAATTGCTGTCACTTGTCTCCAATGTATAATGTTGGACAGGAAATAAAATATATGACTTCTGTGTGAACCGTCAGAGAAAATATTTAAAATAATGTCAATATGATAAATACCATAGCTGTGCATCATTCTAACTTTAGATTTAGATTACAGTGTTGTTTTGGGTTTTTTTAGACTCGCTTCTGACATATACATACAGGAAAGAAGTGGTTTGTATTGTGTATGTTTTATAATTACGTTTGATTACACAAGTATTAATTGGTGTTTTAGCTGTTTTTAAGCTTTTAGACTGATGCAGACCCTGTAGGAAAATATCTGTAAAGTTAAAGTGGAACCCCAGGATTTTGAAAAGTTAACCCTTGCTGTGCGGCTACAATACAAATCAGTAAACTAAATGTTAGATTGTAGTCCGTCCCGGGAGTGAGCTTGGAGCAGCATCATGTCTAATACAGATCTATTAGACATGCAGAAGCTGAGGATATACAACAGCCGGAGCAGAGGGGGGAGAATGAGCAGTCACTGCGCAGGATTGAGGATCAGGTGAGTATCTCTTCTGTATTTTCACCCCTAGACAAAAACGTACAGTTAACCCTTGCAGTGGGTCTCCCTCACACTGCTAACTTTTTAAAATCCTGGAGTTCTTCTTTACAGTGACACTAAACTCAGGAGTTAAATTTAAAAAATGTATTCAAGTGCCTTAACTATTAACAGAAATGTATCTTATTTGTGTATCACTCGGGTGTAGATCCTCAAATCCTCTCTGATTGGTGCTGACGCTGTCCTTCCTTCTGAAGGGTGGCTACTTTTGTTCCCCATGGTCCCTGTGTGTGTTGTAAAGTAGACACAGCTCCAAGATCACGCCTGTGATAGACTATAATTGCAATACAAATCAGTAAACTAAATGTTAGATTGTAGTCCGTCCCGGGAGTGAGCTTGGAGCGGTGACTACTTTACAACACACACAGGGACCATGGGGAACAAAAGTAGCCACCCTCCAGAAGGAAGGACATTATTGGCACCAATTCAGAGATGATTTGAGGATCTACAGCCAAGTTATGCACACAAAAGATACATTTTTGTTAATAGTTAAGGTGCTTGAGTGTAATTTTAAGATTTAACTCTTGAGTTTAGTGCCACTTTTAACTCAAGTTTATATATTTCATATTAACCACTTGCTGACCGGGGTGTTTACACCCCCTCCCTGTCCAGGCCATTTTTCAGTATTCAGCACTGCGGTACTTTGACTGACGTTTATTCCGTCATGCAACGCTGTACTGAAACTAATTTTATACAATTTTTTGGGGACAGATAGAGCTTTCTTTTGGTGGTATTGAATCACCACTGGGGTTTTTATTTTTTACTATATAACAAAAAAGTACCAAATATTAAAAAAAATGGTTTTCCCTTTATTATTTTAGGAAACATTTATTTTTACCCAATTTTTTGGTAAAATATAAAAGACGGGGTCACGTTGGGTAAATAGACACCAAACATGCCAAGCCTTAAAATTGTGCGCACCCGCGAAATCACAAAAAACCACCATAGCCAAAATTGGCCATAGGCGACGCTTTACAAGATTTTACCGCTCATCCGTTCAGTGTTATCAGTGATAAATGGCCCAGATCTGCTTCATCAGCTTCTCTCCTGTTTCTGTACCGGAGAGTGACAGAGGAATGCGGAAGTGATGTAATATACATCACTTCCTGCATTCAGAGATGGGGAGGAGACCGGAGGGAGATCGCGTACTGATCTCCCTCCGTTCTCAGTGCACAGAGCAACATCGCACGGGATGGATGGATGCCCGGGATCGCGGAGACGACGACGGCGGGGACAGCGACGGCGATGAGAGGGAAGGAGGGGGGACGCACCCTCACTTGCATCATACAAGTGATCGGGTGTCTTTACAAACGCCGGACCGCTTGTATGTAAACGGACATCGCTGGCCGTTTAAAAGCCAAGCGGTTTCCCGCGCGGGCACGAAGGACCTCTAAAGATGCCCACCCGCATCCAGGAGACTCCCGTCCGGGCGTCTTTCAACGTTCGGCGGTGGTTAAAGCTGAACTCCAGGCAAACAGCTAGATACACAGAGGAAGTAGAAATATAACAGCAGTTTTACATGCCAAAGGACTTGTATTTCTGTCCAGTGAGTCCTTGAATTTACACAGCTCTTCCACACAGAGCTAGGGCTCAGCAGACACAACCACATCGTGTGGTGCTGCGATTGGCGATGATTATTTGTGAGTTGGGGTGCAGTTGCAATGTGTTAAAAAGAGAGAAAACGTATTGTGTTGATTAAAGGAGAACTATGAGATGAGTGATTTCCACTCACCTCATAGTTCTAGCCGACCTGTGACAATATACTGAGCTTAGGGTAACAGGAGGACGCTAGTTTGTGTCCTTCCGTTACCCTAAGGAGAACTATGGGGAAAAACACTGACCCCATAGTTCTCCTTTAAACACAATGCATTATAAAAAGCAAAATATTGCACGTTAACATGCGTGTGGTAACACAGAGGTGTAAAAGGGGCCTAATCTCTACCTTTACTGGCTTCGGTTTCTGCTCTAGTCCATAGATACCTAACATAATTTCACACAGAACACCAATGAGAAATGCTAGGGACATTTTACAGATCCAAAACCTGTGTGATAATTTTATGTACAAAATACCATTAAAAAAAGTTAGTAAAACAAAAAGACATGCAACTAAATTCAACAAACCCAGGAAATAAATCCTTTACCGAACTGATAACATCACTTTATATAGTACAAATTAGCAAATGAGGCGCAGTAATGAAAAATACCACATTCATTATGCTTTAGTGAATTGACCCCAATTTTCTATACATTAAATCATAACATGCACTGCTATGCCACTCTGAGGGGCTGCTAATTCTAATTTTGTAAATGCAGTGCACTGTATGAAGCAATAAAGAATTATCATGCAAGGTCATTACTACTTACTATACATAATTATATAATACATATGATTGCATTATTAACATAATTGCTTCATAAAAGAAAAAAAAAACTGAAAAGCAGTTTATTTCTGCTGGTATACTGGAGTATAAACCTAAAAATAGGCCTACATAAAATGCTTAACATAAAGTTTGCCATAAATTGAAATAATAATCAAAGCAAAATTAACACAGCACACAAAACAACCAATCAAAATACAGCAAAAAGAATGACTGTTTATGTTTGGTTTGAGAAATAATTTTCCTGTATAATTTCAGGTTAAATAGAAATTTGCATTTACAATTATAAACTGAGAAAAATGTTTTTTTGAATTACATTTGTTTCCCCAGCTTAAAGGTTTCATCTAATCAGCGTTTACACACTGTCATAGACTGCAAAACACTTAAAGTGACCTTGTTGCTATCTTAATGGAACCAAGTATTTGGCACTCTGTTTAAGAATAGGTGTAATACTTGCCTCTGGGGTGGGAGTTGGGGAAATCTTTACGTGCTTTAGGAGCGCAGAGTGCCACTGCTATCTCATACTTCTGGATGTGTTGGATAGCATGTTCCCCACTGGGTGCTGTGGTTTCTTCCGGCAATCCCTAAATCAGTACTGTGTCTTGCAGTGAAGTAGGGGTTGGCGGGATGACTTACACTATCCAACCAGGGCAGACCCTCAGGCGGTATCCCATTGGGGGCGGCCAGGTGTTGGGGGGTGGCCACAGCATCCATGGTTGCTATAAGGTTTACGCAACCTGGAATGCTCTGGCTGTGCTGTCAGCAGCTCAGTGTGCCATTCTGACTAGCTCACTCACATCACTAATTGCCTAGAGCTGAGCTGGACACTCTGGCCGATGGGCAATTCCTGTCTGCACCTCCCCCTGCCCCCTTGCCCCCCTCCCTGGGAAAAAAATTGCCTCTGTATCCAACACACCTGGAAGTGCCCAGATCTCTTGAAGTGAGCAAAGAGTTCTATCACCGCACACTGGACATACTTCAGCACCTAGTGAATCACTGAACTATAAAGGCATTCAGCATGGGAGATTACTGTTTTTAGCTTTACTGACTGCATGTTCTTTGGGATGTTTGGGGGTTGGTTGAGTAAAATATAGTAAGGGAATATTTTGTATTAGAAAAAAATCACGCTCAGCATGAAAAAATTACTTTCTGACAGTATAGGTTATGTTAGACACTCTACAGATTGTATGACAACTAAAAGGTGTGAAACAATGACTTATGTCCTGGCTCCACCTACAATATGGTGGTTATTTCTGGACATTTGAGAATACTGAACTGATAAGACTTTCCTCTCCTGGTTTGTTGATCATGTGATGTGCAATATCAGAAATGCATTTCCTTCCAAGCCAGCCATCTATGATTTTAAAACTCAAGAGACTGCAGAGTTGGCAAGGACAGTTAAACAACTCTGGCTAATATGAGATTAATTCAATTCTACAATACAATCTACACAGGGAATGCAGAAAAAAAATCTGTGGACTAGACAGTAACATTTGTTCCAACTCAGGTATGTTATATGCATATCACAAAGCAAGACTTGTTTAATTCACCTGCTACTCCTGTGGTAAGAAAACATTACCCCCAATTCCCACCATTAGACAAAATTGGCATTGGTTTCCCATTGTTTTCCTCACCTTCCTCTGGATAAACATAAAAAGTTGAACATGATTCATGTTTCAGCCAAGGTCAACTCTTTTACATGAATTAACTTGAATTCAGGATCATATTTATAGATACTGCTGTCCCAGGTAGACCTGAATGATGATGCCCTTTTGTACAAGCTCTACCCCTTGTGTCATGTGATTTCTATTAAGCGCAAATTACTGACAGAATGGTCTATTGGAGGCAGCATGCTGCCTGCTTTAAATGCAGAGCATGTTTCAACTGTACAGACCAGGAGAGATGATTTCCTACACTATAAAGAGCCTTCTCTTTCCTCTTATCATCCTCTGCACCAGCTTCCCCCTACAGTTCTTCTGCTGAATTTAGTTATGAATGCTCAAAACATAACAAAAAGTTATTCCAGTTTACTGCCCCCTCTCTATGCTGCCCTAGGCATTGGCCCACGAGTGTCATAATGAATACAACCCTGCTTGTATTTTAGGTTGACTAGTCCTTTAAGAAAGATAAATGTTTCTACATGATGAACGGCACCACAGAAGAGACAGCAGAGTAGAATTAAAGTCTTGTATTTTCATTTTCCATGTTTGGTTAAAAAAAAAAAAATAAGATAGGGGGAAATGAACGCTTTAAGATGGTTTTCAATTACCATCCATTTCTCTCTTAAAAAGGAAGAAACATAGAGGAGGGAAAACAGGTCAGGGCAGCCTGTGACAATGACAGCGTGATGGGCTGGGACCCCTGCGGTGTCTCCATCTGCTATCATTAAGGTGACTATTCACACATGAAGCAATCCCTCTTGCTGTGCTGATAGGCAGGCATCAAGAACTATGACAAGGCATTAAGACTGAGTCAGGGAGAAGGTTGTCATATTCGCAAACAGCAATGCCTCCAACAAGACCCTTTATTTCACTTTTTGAATCTGTCGCCTGAACGGGAGTTAACCCTTTAAAAAAAAAATGCTCTTTTCTTAAAGAGCTTTATCACACTTTTGTAACTGAAAAACCCTAAATAGTTCTGCAGTTTCTAAATAGTTCTACTAGGGCAAGGAGCATTCATCTCCAGGCAGTAAGAAAAATTGGGTCAGTGGGCAGTTGTTGTGGTCCACAGAAAAATGTCCCCTGCTTTACTCTACTATGAATGTTATGTTTGTAAGGGCCATGTCAGATGAGCACACGACTAAAGGCAGCAAAGGCCAAGGGGCCAGTTGAATCAGCCCTTCCACTACTTTTTCTATAAAATAATACTTTCTTAAATTACTCTTGAACTTTCCTGCTGCTAGTTTGAGGCCTCATAGGAATGAGTCTCTCCCTCACATGCTGTACCTAGCTGGATTCTTGTTAGTGAGATTCGTTAGTGCTCCATGCCAGCTAGATAGCGACTCCATTAGGGGAAGTGGTTTCCCCCCCTGACAGAGTTGCCCATCCAACATGGCCCTAACTGTGATGAAAGCATCTGAAAGTAGCTATCACTCCTCCTGCTTGACAGTGCAGGGGACTGAGCCAACTGCAAAGAAGGGTTAGTAATGGTGCAAAAATGGTGCAGAGAGAGCAGAGAAGACCTCAGATTGGTGAGGGGAAGCTAGAAAAGGGTGGAGGCCAGAGCAATGCTTGAAGAAACTAGAGTAAAGAAGAGGGAAGCCAATGGAGGTGGGGTGGAAGGTGGGCAGAAAGAGAAAGGCACAGAGGGATGACATCAGTGTGATGATATCCAGTTCAAATTCAAATGGTGCAGAAGGTGATGTTCCCAGATTACAAGAACATGCCATTTTTCAGCATGATGTGGCACTATGGTTGTGTCTATGTGGAAACCAGATGCCTTGAGTAGATAAACTGTGTCAACTCATTGCATTTCAAGACTTTCATTGGACCTTTTGCATTGCACTACTCTTGCAGGTGCATATTCCAATAAATTTGCAGTACAATCTTAAACCGAATGAGAATGTTTGCATGCATCACTCTGGTCCTGATATTCTTCATATATTCTTCATGCACAAAAGTCCAACTATTAGTCCTACTATTAGCTCACCCTTTGTACCAGATTTCATGGATACCTCTAGGCCAGTTTTAAGATACAAGTACAAATCTGTGTATGGGGAGCATGTTGATGTTGATAAGTTATATTTTTTTAATCATGTAGGCCTACCTTAGACGGTGAGGATGTATATAGCAAGAATAAAACAAAAGGAAGCTGCCCCTTACAATTTGTTTGCCGTGTCGGCGCAACAGGTGCTGACACGGTCACGTGTAGAGTGACCGGGTGACAACACAGAAGTACAATTGGGAAACAGTTGTCCCTCTATAACAGGAAGTGCCTGAACAAGATCCTTTATGATAGGATCACAAGGTATCATTTAAATGAAAGCAGCAGATTAAAAATAACTTTAAAAATTATATCAATATGTTAAAGCTTATATGAGATTTTAGTGATTGGTTTAAAGATACCAATACAAAATTTAAGAGGTAGGTTAAAAAATGTACTGCAATAGTAACACTACTGATGGTAAATTAGTACATTTATTTATACGGGTCTAAAGTAGAATTTGTTGTTTTATTGAATGTTGACACATAGGGGGTGATTTACTAACCTAAACACACACACACACACACCAGGTGTGTGTGATTTTCACACAGCAAAACGTATTTATCAACCAAAAAGTCTCTAAAAGCATATTTCCACTAATGCCATATATGGAAAAATCATGCACATGATGCATATATAATGCTGCTTCACAGTTTAGACAAAAATGGTTAGCTCATGCATTTACATTCCTGCATTCATCAACGCAAGCAACATAACATAGAGCTAATTTACACCACATTACCTTGCAATTCATTGCAGGGCTTTGCACAACACACCTGCTGGGTGTGTACACACTACAAAGGTGTTTCGATTCCTCCCATAGATCATGATGGGAGGGAACACACTACAGAGGTGTATACACGTTCGTGGTGTGTTTAAAAGGTTAGTAAATCAACCCCATACAGTATTGCATCTTGTCTTTCTATAGTTTCTTCAATGGTCTACAGATAAAACCTAAAGGAGGAACATTTGACTGGAAAAGAAGGGCAGGAAGAAAAATAACTCTTGGAAGCTTCGATTTTTGGGCCTATGAATTTGCTAGTTTAGCTGGCTTACGTAACTGGTTCTCTACATATTGCTTTGCATATCGATTTAGCACCACTGTACCTCATTTGGAGTGACTGTTCCTAAAACCAAATCCCCCGTCGTTATTTTTTCCTCAGTTGTCCCTCTTGTTGGTGCGATATATAGAACTCTTTTAAAAAATTATTATTTATCATAGAACTGAAGCCAAAGCTTGTTTTATTCGTTTGGACAGAGTAAGGGAGGATCATAACCCCCTGTCAGGTTTTTTTTGCCACCTGTGTCACATTGGGAAGACTTCCCTTCACTTCCTTTCTAATAGTCACAACAGTAAGTGAGAGGAAATCCCTCCAAAGTCAGGGAAATCCCTGGTGGCCAGCAGGGCCACCAGAACTAGTGTCCCCATTGGCAGATTTCCCATCTACTCCTATTCTAATAACATCCCCAAATTTTTGATTTTTTTCACTTTCAGTGATTACAGTCACTAGCACTAGAAGAGAGGGTGAATCTTCCAAACAGGGACATAAACAGCAATAAAAAGCTGACAGGTGTTCTAATCTCTCTCCACTCCATCCAGAAATACAACATTTGGCTTCAGTTGCCTTTTAACTACTAAATATATTAAACTACACTTAAAGCCACACTCCAGGCAGGGCAAAAAAAAAAAAATCACCCTTGCAGTGAGGCACCGCTACATTGCAAGAAGTAAATGCTTATTAGGTCTAGCAATAGAGGAAAAAAGGAACAATGCTTACCTTATTCCTTGCTCTTCCAGGCTTCTTCCACCTGTGTTACCGGTCCCCTGAAGCCAGAGGTGTCTCTAGTCTATTCACTGTCTGAGGCCAGAGGAGGGGGGAGATAGGGGTGCTGGTGGTGCACGCTCCAGGGGGGATTTGTGCTGGTGGTCCGTGCTAATGGGTGGATGGATCATCTCACCGCCCACCTCTGGCTCCAGCTCTGGCCGGCGTCCCTCCCAGCTCACTATCACCAGTTTCCAAGAGCTGGATGGGCCGCCAGCCAGTTTCCCAGGTTGCTGTGTGGGGAGATGTGTATGGCTCTCTGACTGGCAGTTATAGGCTCATGTCATCAAGTAGAATGCAGGGCCAATAGTTCTGCATTGTATGTGGGGACAGGGATGGAGCATTAAAGAGAAGAGGTGAGTCCTGCAGCCTGCCAGAACGAGGAATAAGGTAAGTATTACACCTCATTCCTCTACCCTTAGACTTAACAAGCATTTAACCCTTGCAGTGTTGTGGGGGCCCCCCACTGCAAGGGTGTTTTGTGTAATTTCCCAAGTCCAGCTTTAATCTTTCAATGAACCTCCAAATTATTGTATTACCAGATTTGGAAAACCAGCATAAAAGAAAAGTAGTTAAAAAAGGCCAATCATGAATCCTAGTCCACACGGCAGTGGTGTGTCCTTTGCATACATTCTTTAGGCTAAATCAAGTTCTTCTTTTATGAGTTGTGAGGTACCCAATATGTCCCCCAATACCCCAGTATGAACAGTATTTTCTAGTATAGTGCCAATCTGCATTAAACTTCAATATTCTTACCTGTAATCTTCTCCACAAGAAATCCAAACTTTTTGCTCATCCTGCAAAGACTGCGGCTTTAGGATTTCTTGTCCCTTTTCATCAAAGAGTCGGGTAGGCCTCAGGCCTGAAGCGGTGAAGTCTGCAGACCTCTGTAGCCTTTGTTCGATAGTCTGAAGTAGCTGGAATGAAACACAACAAAGTAAAAAAAAATCATACAGCAAAACACACATTCTGTGCCAAATCCTCTTTACTCTATTACAATTGTGGCCTAAACACATAATAATTAAATTCATATACAATGTTAAAGGGAGTGTAAAATGACTGCAATGTTTATCTCAGTGTAGAGTAACAAAATGAGCACAGGCTTTTAACCAGCAGGGGGGGCAACAGGATTATAATTGAGCTCTGACCCGTTGGCAGAGAGGCAGAGAGCTGATTTGACAGTTGTACGGAATGAGCACTCAGCTTAGACGCACTTCATCGGACCCTCTGTAAAAGGTTATGTTTTCATCTTTATGTTTCCCCTGCAGTATACACATTTCCTTAGTGTGTTAGCTAATGGATTTTTAAGGGTTTACCTTACAAAATCAAGCAGAAATTGAAACGGGGGGGTCTAATTATACAACGCGGTGAAGAGGTATTTGTCGACATACGTGTACGTGCATTATAATGTGATCAGCATCATCAATTCATAAGAAAGCTTCATAAAACTGTGCATCTTACTTTCAGGTGTGGGCAAGACATTGGATGTTGGTGATCTCCTAGCTGCAGAAGAACTATAAGCCCTACTCTGGTATAGCTAAAGCATAAACTTTTTCTTTTCAATGTGGTAAGAGTAGGGTTAAAAAAGAAAAAGAAGTTCAAAGAAGAACTCCGGGCAACATTTTTATTACCCTTGCAGTGGGGCTACCCCCGCACTGCAAGGGTTAACTGCTTATTATCGTCTAGAGACTAAAATAAAAAAAGTTATACCTACCCGAAATTTGGAGCTGGCCGGCTGTCACAGCGCTCCCTCCAGCCTGTCTCTTCCTACACTCGACCGATAATATGTCCCTCGGTGGTATCACCCAAACCTTGGAGCTGGCTGTCACAGTGCTCACTCCAGCCTGTCTCCTCCCACACAGCGATGGTATGTTCCTCGGCATCCTCACATCCAATACACAGTCTATTGGATGTGATGACTCAAGGATCATTAGATTGCTGCAGTGGAGGGGGAGTGTGGCTGGAAGGACCAGTCTAAGAGCAAGTCAGCTTATAGGAATGGGTGAGTATAACCTTTTTGTTTTAGTCCCTAGACAAAAACATGCAGTTAACTCTTGCAGTGCTGGGGTAGCCCCAGTGCAAGGGTTAATAAAAAAAATATTGCCTGGAGTTTTTCTTTAAACCCCTACCATTTGTCTCACAGTATGGAGATTCCCTGAACTTCCTATTCCGCGGATATAATACAAAGTGAGATGAAATCTCTCCAGGGTAGGGAGATACCCTAATAGATTGTCTCCAGTTTTCCACTCTATTACTGTTCTGGTGACAACATTTTGGATTTCCCTTCACTTTCATTCCTACTGACATGGGTCACCAGAACAATCGGGGGTAATTTACAGTGTATAAGGTGACTGAAGTATTTCAGCAACTGAAAAATGCCAGTCACAGCTAGAGAACATATAAAACAATAGTTTTCTATGTGCCCCCCGTTAACACTACAATGCGGGTGTGATGTGGAGTGCGCTGCGGATGCAGACATGGTGCATTTTTTCTAAGCACACTATGGGGTCTATTCACAAAGCTGCCGAGGGCAGCCGAGTGAATGACCGATCAGAAGTGAAGTGAGCCGAACACCGTACATCGGCTTGCTTCGTGTGGCTTCGGATCAGCCGAACATGCTCAGCATGTTCGGCTGACCCGAAGTGCAGAAGGAGTTCGACTCAGCCGATCCAACATCATACATTGCAAGTCAACACAGCACAGTACACCGCACTGCTGGGATCTGAATGGAGTGTACATTTTGTAAACTCCAAATAAAGTTAAAGAAAAGTAAACAGTGTGATGCGCTGAGAGTTCATCACGTCGCACACCTGCCGGACCTGTCATGCCACACTACAACAACCCTTGTACAACAAAACTGAGAATCTTAGCGTGCAGGCTAGTGTGAATGAACTCAGAGATATTGGCGTTAGTTTACTGAAGGAGTGAATCATGTTGTTGCAGCGGAATTTTCACTTAGTTTAGTGAATGTGGTGATAATTCACTTTGTAATCACAAGCAAGGAAAGTGGGGAAAAAAGGAAATGTGCTTGCACATGATTGGATGATTGATGTTAGCACAACTTTCAGCCACATTCAGTAAGATAAGTGAAAATTCTGTTGCAAAGTGAAAATGCTCTCCTCTAATTAATCGATCCCATTGCATCTTCCCTGCAAGGCAAAAATAAAAACCTGACTGGGTATGAACTCTTCCTACTCCAAACGCTGGAAAATTTTTGACTTTAGATAAGCTTTAGGCCAAATAAAACTAGTATGTAATTATTTAGAGTACAGCCACCCATGCAATATACAATACTGTCAAGCACAGCAAGCAGTTTAAAAGTTGATTGCAATGGCTGCATTGCGTTTGCATGGGAATGATCAAAAACGGCATTGTGCTTTTCCTGTTCACACATCACATATAAAATAAAGTGATTATGCTTATTTGTCTGATATGTGATCCGTATTGTACTGCTCTTGTTTTCACTACAAAAAGAGATTAATCATAAAATTAAGTGGGCCACCACAATGGTGTACATGGGAAGCAGCAGTCAGTATTGTCCTTCTGGACGGGGTGAACACAGGGTATAATATGAGATTTGAAAATCAGGGCTGTCTATCTTTGCAGTCCATCTATAACTAATATTACAATTTTAAATGAATGCTGACAGTTTCTACTAACCAAAAGCATCCTAAAACCTCTTCCAAAGTTACAAAAATAATTCAGGGAGTTATCACGCAAATCAATGTATTGCCATCACACTATACTGGAGTTGACCTTAGGCTTAAGGGTGCTGCGACAGCTGCACACTTGTATCGATATGGAAGATAGAAGAAATTTGTCACCAGCACACCACGGATCTTTGTTGCAAAGTCCAATCCTTTATTGTCTCAGTACAATTCAGAGTAAATTTCGGAGTCATGCGCAGGTCCTGACTGATAAAGGGGTCCTGCATGACTCAGAAATGCTGCAATGTACTGCACTGTGATCACATTTTTCTGTACAATATTGCACTTTGCAACAAAGATCCATAGTGTGCTAAATCACCTATCCAGCGTATACCCGGATGCGTCCTATTCAACAAGGGGATACATGAGAATCTCAATGTTTTCAAGCAACAGTGTTTTGCACACCTTTGATACAAATAAAGCTATTTAGGGTATGTTTTATATAGGCTCATGTTAATGAACCAGTTGGGGGGGGGGGGGGGGGACACAAC
>NW_017306298.1:1052010-1061251 GCF_000935625.1 Nanorana parkeri
GGGGGGGGTGGGTTCAAACTACACTGTGATTGCAAATTGTTTGCAAAAAATACAATTCTGCTCCACTTTTGCACTGTACAATGATTGGTAAATCCTAATTCCACCCCATTGGACTGTCCATAATGAATATTTGCAGATGTCAGTGAGGGCCTTGTGGCCCCAAAGCATGGCATAGATCAAACCATCAAACCTATAACAGCCATTATAGGGGTTGGAACAAAGGCATATTTAAAAGGGTCCTTAAAAGTTAAAAATACATTAGTTGACAACAAGAAACTGCTTTATGTCTGTAAAAGGTCTTTGAGTCTTATTTACATGTACAGTGCCAATCAGTTCAACAGTACTCTGCAGTAATAAAGAGCTATTAATATCATATACGCTTACAGTACTGTACACAGACACACTTTTTTGGGGTTATTAAAAGAAATCACAGCATACAGTATGTGATTTAAACAATAAATAGCTAAAACCTTATTAAATGCTTAACTGCCAAGTGTTCACAGAAATATTGTTTTTATTATTCTCTGTTTTCCATGAGTACTGTTTAGCCTATAGGACTGACTATTCCTACAAAGCCATTTCTAATAAAAGGTAATTGTATGATGTTCCTATTTCCTATTTTTTTTTATGTAATCGTATATATTAATATATTAATACTAATAAGCTACATATGAAAAAAACATTTAATATAAATACACATAAATATTTAATATAGAACAGTTGGAGCCAGCACATGGCAGACTCATAGTAAAAACAGCAGCTTTCGGGATTACAGCTAATTCTGGGCTAAAAGTTAAATATATAACTGATTAAATGAAACATAATGGTAGATCTTCACTTGTTGATAAAAAGTAGTTTTTAAAGTGTCCTTTTACAGTTCAACAGTACTCTGCAGTAATAAAGAGCTATTAATATCATATACGCTTACAGTACTGTACACAGACACACTTTTTTGGGGTTATTAAAAGAAATCACAGCATACAGTATGTGATTTAAACAATAAATAGCTAAAACCTTATTAAATGCTTAACTGCCAAGTGTTCACAGAAATATTGTTTTTATTATTCTCTGTTTTCCATGAGTACTGTTTAGCCTATAGGACTGACTATTCCTACAAAGCCATTTCTAATAAAAGGTAATTGTATGATGTTCCTATTTCCTATTTTTTTTTATGTAATCGTATATATTAATATATTAATAATAATCAGCTAAATATGAAAAAAACATTTAATATAAATACACATAAATATTTAATATAGAACAGTTGGAGCCAGCACATGGCAGACTCATAGTAAAAACAGCAGCTTTCGGGATTACAGCTAATTCTGGGCTAAAAGTTAAATATATAACTGATTAAATGAAACATAATGGTAGATCTTCACTTGTTGATAAAAAGTAGTTTTTAAAGTGTCCTTTTATTGAGGGTTTTCATTTCACTGAGATTTTGGAAAAAATTAGGAGAATTTGGCAAAATGCAATGGAGCCAACGAGGAAGATATAACTAAGGTGGTTTTTAATAGTGCAATAGGCTTTAAATGGCTCTTGAGGGTTACCAAAACCATTTAAGTATTCTGGACCTGTCCTTGTGCCAAATAAAACAGGCACTCATTGTTATTTTACATTTTTTTTTCAAAGAATAAAAAAAAAAAAACAGTGATAAAAAGGTAAAATAAAAATTATAGTGACAGTACGCAAATAAAAAAAATACAAAAAAGGGAAAAAACAAAAATATAAAAAAGGAAATTAAACTGCCCTATATTCCCCCCAAACAAAAATGTAAATAAAGAAAAAAAGAAAATTTCACTCAAAATCTATGACGCTAAAAATTTAACCATAGCGACAGAAAACTGCCAGATTTCAGACCTGTGCATATTTCATAAATGTCTTAGGCGCATATAAACTTTTATGCAGTACAACACAAGGATCATGTCTATATCAGGATAGAATATATCAAGGATCAGTCTCATCATGAAGTGTCATCACCATTCACCTGTCGGGATATAATTGGGGTAACGGCTATAATGTCAGCAGAGGAGAAGCACAATGATTGCGGAACAACTCTAGCCATTTTGCTATGCTGACTAAGCTACATATTTGGTTACTGGTCCCGTCTCGTGATAACATCAGCATTCATACCGTTTTTCATTTTTTTATATGGGAAGGGAGGAGGGATGCGAGGGCAGGAGTAAATAAACAATGACTTGCAGAAATCAGAAGAAATCATGTTTTCCTGTGCGTTCATCTGAGATACATTGGATAATATGTCAAAATGATGCAAGAAAGAAATGAAGACAACAGGCAGTGACATCATAAAGTAAAATGTACAAAAATGAACAGAGTGCCTTATATTATGTTCTTAATACATAGGGAAATGTTTATGAAAAATACATCAAGCATAAATTAGAGGGAAAAAAAATTCAAGTGGTTTCACAACAATAGTATTTGCATCAATGTTGGAATAATATTTAACACATATTGCAAAATGGTATATAATTTTATCTCATAAATCAAAAGGTTTTCCAAATATTTATAAAACAGGTTTTTCCCCATATAATATATATTTAAGAGGGAAGAAGATCACCCTTTTAAATATTTTAGTGCTGATCAGACAGTACACAAATAGTGCAAAAATGGATTAAAAAGAAAAAAAAACAATATTACAAGCCAAGAGAAAGATGTGGTTATAAAGATTCCAGTACACCTTATTCACATTGCTTTGCTAATTATTTTGAGCGAGCGAACTTAAAGGTTATTAAGTCATATAATACCTAGTATTAAATACTATTCATATCAGAAGGGGAAAAACTCTCAAAAATGTTAAAATGAAAACACACAGGAAAAGGGTATTATTTAAATCCTTAATAAGCGTGCTGTGTTACAACATTTAATAATTATGTATTACATTGTGATTTAGATTTACATTAAAATATTATGGTCTCATAGTCTCCATAAAATAACAATGCTACCCAGAATTGGTGTCAGTATATAATTTAAAAAAATGAAATATAAATTATAAAAACAACCCACACCCTATTTTATTACTGAAATTTATTCATTTTTTATGTCATTATATGAATATGTATGGTTCAATATTGGTCAACTAATCCTTGAAAAACTTACTTTTTTGCCATTGAAATTAACACAGATATAAAATATTACTAATGCGTAATTCAGTTTATAGAAAAGCACAAACTACGGATTGTACTATAATTGTGCCCCTTATAGTCTGTTACATTATAAACAACACCAAAAGTAAGTTTTAAATCATCTTTAAAATAAATGTTGTTGAAATGATAAAACAGGAAGAAAAGAAACAATCAGGATAAAACATTTAAAAGTTCAAGGACAGAATGGTCACCTGCACTATTTAAGCCAAAAAATAATACAAAAATTTCAATTTGTTATGATCTAGTTGGGTAATCTTCATCAATTCTGGTATGCATGCAGTAGGGTAATTAAAATGTTTGGTTCTGGATTCTGCCAGGAGCAACAAAGTAGTCATATGAAGACCATGTAGCTGTACCAGGAAAGTCATGAGCATGGACTTGGAGCATGGAGCATGGAGCATGGATGGGCATTTGCCATCTTAGAGTTTGATTGGGCGGGAAAATCAGCTATACAATATCAATAGCCAAAACAACACACTGCATGTGAATGCTTTAAGACAGTGGTTGGTTGGAAATGATGCAACCATTCAAACATCTTCTGCCCAGTTGATATTTCGATGCAAATGTTTGTTCTTTGGCCTGATCATTGGAAACAATGATCTACTGGTTGAACTAGTCAAACAAGGCTTAACATTTTTTGCTTAAAGGGGGACAGGGGAGTCGAAAAGCTACTGAGCATTTTTTACCTTAATGCAGTGAATGCATTAAGGTAAAAAAAAGCCCAGCCTTTAGTACTACTTTAAGCTGCTAAGCAAAATGTAATATAGCGTCTCAGTTGCAGTTCCAAGAAAATCAGATATAACCTTGGGGATGATCCACTGACCACTTTTTTTCCCCCATAGATGTTTAATGGAATCTTCTGACACACAGCCAGAGAGCTACAGAAGGTCCAGAAGGAACTCATCTAAAACTAATCATTGACATCAGTAAACCAACAACATCTTCTGGGCCAGTTTCTGATGTAAACAGCAATTCTCTGGCCTTTTTGGAGTTCCTGTTTAGGAGGAGGGGGGGGTGTTGTAACAACATCAGAGGGGACTGTTTATAAGATACACAAAGCAGAGGGAATTGGGCAGGGTTTTCTAGCATGTCCAGGCCCGGATTCCCCACAAGGCCACCGAGGCCCGGCCTCGGGGCAGCAGGGCGCAGGGGGGCGTCAGCGGTGTCCTCGTGGGGGAAGTTCCTGCTGTTGGGCGGTAAGTTGCCCTCTCTACATTTAGTCCTACTTTGCACAAGCAGGACTAAATGTAGAGTGAGGCAGCCGATTGTTCGTTTACATGTGAACTCGGTGATGTCGCCGAGATCACATGTAAACAGCCTGCAGCCTCCTCCCCCTTGCACTTACCTCTCTCCTCTGGTTCCGTCCTCCGAGCTCCGCCGCCGAGTCTCTCACTGCAGTGAACGCCAGGGTAAAAGGCAACCCTGCTGCTCCGTGTAGACAGTGAGAGGGGAGAGCTGTGCTCTTCCTCTCTCACCTGTCACAGGAGTTCCAGCACAGAACTCCTGTATTGGAGGTGACAGGGTCAATAAAGAGATAGCAATAAAGTTAGGTGGAAAAACATTTTTTATTGATAAATAATTTTTTTTTAAATAAATAAAAAAATAAAAAGGTGATTAAAAAGTAAAAAATTATAAGAAACAAATAAGTGGTAAAAAAGTTTAAAAAATAAAAAAACAGCCGCCCTGCCATCTGGTTGCCATTCTCCATTGATGGTAAGGGAAGGGGGTTGGCGCGAGGGGGGGTCGTATCCGGCCCTGAGCATGTCCAATCTCTTTCTTCTCTGAAACCATCCTTGGATACCACTGAGGGTCCTGCATAGATATTTGTGGAACTCCTAATCTAGCCAAAGAGCCATTCCCTAACCCACCACCAAGTTGGTTATCCTAAAGTTCTCCTTTAGTGAGGCCATACCTAAGGCCTTCTATAAAAAAAAATTACTGCACCCTTCTAAAGGTGGAATGTCAGACCATGCTAAAGTGTAATACATTCAGACCAGTGGCTGCAAGGCACAGTGTGTCACCCCCCTTCTGAGCAAAGTACAGAGTTTAAGGCTCACCTCTTTTATTGGCTGATGCAAATCTTTTTGGTTGATATATACACAGGTTTCACCATAATCTCTCCCGTTTTCATAAACCTGAAAAATAAATATACTATCCTTATAATAAATCAATAAATGGAATAATATATACAAAACATTAAACATATTTCAATCTTTAGATTAGTAAAGCGGAGATCTAAAAAAAATTTTTTAGATAAATACAAGTATCTGCATGTACTGCAACAAAGACGCCAGGCACTTGTAGTTCCAGAAGAGCTAAAAAAATCAAAAAAGGTTACGTTTGGTGACACAAATAATGGGGTAAAATAAAAAAAAAGCTTATGGTGTTTATAGGTTTTATGGGGAATAACAAATTACATTTCAATGTATTACATTTACTCATTTTACAGGAAAATCTACATAGTGGGCATATGTGTAAGATATAAAATGAAATTAAAAGAAAAGAAAATTCTAAAACAGGTAAAATTAGAGTACATTTTTTATTCTCATTTCAGTATGCTTAATTTGACAACTGTCAATTGCAATTCTACAGGCACAGCATGATAGAAAGCTGATTACTTGCAGTGTAACAAGTGCTGCAGAACACATTGTCACCGTGTAAGAAAATGCTGATTATTAATGTAATGTTTTTAAGCAGAAGAAAGAAAGTGCCCGAGAGCTTCATCTATGCTTACAGTTCTGAACTGCTAATTGTGGCCATGCAATGCAAACAAACTCAAATGGTGACAACGTGGCAGGTAAATAAGGCAAGATTTTGAAATGGAAAAACTAAATTTGAATTTGGGCTTACCAAAATCTGAAAATGTGTACACGTCTTTTGAACTTGGCACCTAAAAGCAACTCTCCTTTCTTTTTTTCTCTATTTTATGTAATTATTTATTTATTTTATTATTATTCAGGATTTATATAGTGCCAATATAATTGCGGACTAATATAGTAGACAGACATATGATCCGGCTTATAACTCCAAAATAAGCATTGTTTACTTTATTCATTAACCAATATCACAAAACATTTAGGTAAAAATACCAGTATATAATAAATGCTACAACCGGGCTTAGATCTTCTTTTCATTTGCATGTAATACATTTCCTAAGGGAAATGTGTAGGCAAACACATATGTTTTTGCCCAACTGCATTTGACATTTTGTAACACCATTTAACCCACTTTCCACTTTACATAGAGCAGGTGCAGGGTGTCAATGTAATATATACAGAACATTTAGATCATAATTAGATCATAAATACGAAAAAAAATATGCATACACACACACACCTATCACATACATACATACATACATATTGTTTTTTGTTTTGTTTTTTAAATCCTCGTAGTGTCAAACAAGAAACTCACATTACCGGTTAACCTCCTATTCAATCCTATACATTTAACCAAATCTGTCATAAAATATTAGTTCCAGGTCTTGTACTATACATTGAGCTGACCAGCTAAGTCAGTGACCCTGCCTTGTTCAGCTTTATATATAAAAAGGTAAGTGGTACCTGGACAACATATGAAAGAGCCAAAATGCACACACCGAGATCAATACAAAATATTGGAAGTGATGCAGGCACTCACAGGACTTGGCGCAAAAAGTATAGTTGAGAAAAATCTTTTTTTAATAAACAGGTAGGTGGGACGCAGCCATGAGTACAGTGGATTATGTCCCGCCAAAACACTGAGGTGTAATTTATCAAGGCAATTGGGATAGTTTTAGCCTCTTAGATCTTTTGTCTTTTAACATGTGCCCTTGTTTTGACCTACAACTTTTTCAATTGCATGTTTTTTGCACCTGGTTTCATTTGCACTTATCCTCAGGCTGTCTTAAAATGGAGCATCACCTAACAAAACAATCGCAACTTAAGAAGTCCCAATTACCACTTCTTCACGAGTCTTCTTTACTGCAGTCCATTACCCTCTTCATGACTGAGGCCTTTTTTTCATTTTTTGCACCCATGTTATATTCCAAATTTTAGGCCTGGAAATTACCTAAAACCCCAAACCCAAACATTATATATTTTCTGAAAGCCAAGACCCTATAGAATAAAATGTCACAAAAAATTTAGTGAAAAATGTTCTTAAATGCCCCAAAGCAAAATAAAATACACATTTTTTAAATAAAATATAAAAGATGAGGTTACAACGAGTAAATAGATACCCAACATGCCCAGGTTAAAAATTGCGTGCGTCAGTGAAATGGCGACAAACGTCAGTAGCCCAAAAAGTCCATAGACAACGGTATAAAAGCCCCCACAGGTCATCAATTTAGAGATACCCAAAAATACTGGCCCTAGAATGATTGCTCTCACTCCGGCGTGCACGGCAATACCCAACTTGTGTAGCGCGCTCGTCGTTTCCATGCGTAGGGGCACCCGACGCGTGTTTATGTGGCGACACGCGTACTCGCGGGGGACTTTAAAAAAAATTACATTATTTTTGTATTTATTTTATTTCATTTTAATATTAAAAACTGTTTTTTTTACTTTACTTTGATTGCTATCACATAGGGGGGCTTACAAGCCATGTGATAGCAGATGGTGATGACAGGTACTCTTTAAGGTGATGCTGGGGGTCCAAAAGTCCAAAAGACCCCCAGTGTCACCTTTACACTAGAAATAAGCTATTGAAGTGCAGATCGCACTATAATAGCTTATAGCTGGGCTTCCGGAGCCCAGCACTGACAGCCCAGGGACCGGAAGTGATGCAATCTGCATCGCTCCCGGTCCCATAGAACGGGGAGGGGATCGATAAACGGAGGTTCGTCCATCTCCTCCCCAGCTCCCTGCGGACACCACGGAAGCCGGTCCCGGGCCCGTAGGAGGGGCAACGGTCAGCTGAGTCGCCAGAATCGCTTCTATTGTAAAGCCGACAGTACTTCACCAGCCCCGATGCTGGCGAAGTACACTGTCGTCGTCAGTCACAATGGGGTTAAACCTCATTCATCATAAATCTGGCGCAAAGTGCATCAGATCTATTCCGTGCAAGTTCAAACACTCTCAATTGCTATGATAAATTCCAACCTGAATGTCTATTAAAAGGATTTTTCCCATCAACACTCCTTGCGCCAAATCCGTTGAGTGTCTACATTGCTTAGTGTGTCATATATAGTGGGGGAATTTATAATAGCAACTGCGAGTATTTGAACATGCACGGAATATATTTGATACACTTTGCACCAGATTTATGTTGCTAGAGTAATGTTGATCATAAATGAGGTTTAACCACTTCAAGACCAGGTGTTTAGACCCCCTTCCTGGCCAGGCCATTTTTCAGTATTCAGCGCTGCGATACTTTGACTGACGTTTATTCCGTCATGCAACGCTGTACTGAAATGAATTTTATACCATTTTTTGGGGACAGATAGAGCTTTCTTTTGGTGGTATTTAATCACCACTACGGGTTTTATTTTTTATTATAATTAGGAAAAATTACTGAAAATTTTGAAAAAAAAAACGTTTTTTGTAACATTATGTTAGGAAACATTTATTATTACCCAGTTTTTTGGTCAAATATTAAAGATCAGGTCACGTCGGTTAAATAGACACTAAACATGTATAATTCCGGCCATGGCGGCGCGCGCAAGGGGGCGTGTCTTAGCGGACGTCTAGAGACGCCCGCTCAGATCGAGAGAGCTCCTGGCCGGCCGTTTTTTTACTACGGCCGGCCCGGAGGTAGTTAATAGACTCTAAGAAAGAAGACTTGTAGCTCGAGGGAAAAAGCTTAACTGTTGCTTCTTGAAGAATTGGTCACGGGGACTTCTTAAGTTGCGGTTGTTTGTTGGGTGATGCTCCAGTTTCAGACAGTCGCAGAACAAGTGCAGATGTAAACAGTTGCCAACTTATTGGTAAAACAGGCGCAAAACACATGCAATTGGAAAAGTAGTGTAAGCTCTGGTCAAAACTGGCGCAAATGTTAAAAGACAGATTTGCACATTTTAAAAAAATTATCTAAGAGGTTAAAACTGTCGCAATTGCTTTGATAAATTCCCCCCACTGTATATATATATAATGTAT
>NW_017306298.1:1061269-1068381 GCF_000935625.1 Nanorana parkeri
GCTATAGCCAATGACCAATATAAAGTTTTATGAATTTGTGTAATGTTAGAGTTTTGCATATAAATAATGAAACATTAAACTTAACATACACAGTTAGGAACAATGCTTAAAAATTTTGCAGTGGCTGTCCAGAATAAGCTCCATAAAACATATAGGGAATAAAATTGAATTTGAGAGCCAAAATGTGTTTACTTCAATGGTAACCAGTTTCTCCATACATAAATTTCACTCAATGCAGACGCTTTTGAAAGACTGCTGGTGGGTTTCTGGATGAGATTTGTGCCTCTCGTTACATGACTGCTGTGCTACATCCATATCATAAAGTGTGTGTGTGTGTGTGTGCCCAGTGAGAGGGTGGTACTTGCACCATGGAACACAGTGCCTGTATTGTCCCAGATGCACATTCAGAGTTAACCAGGAGAAAAGTATAACAGTGAGGCATCCCTCAGCCTGCCGAAGCTCCGGCCCCAACAGGCCAAAGCTCCACCCCAAAGCTGTGTGGGGAGGAGGAAGGGAGGAGACAGTTAGGAGCCTCCCTGTCCCTCACTTGCTCATCACTGGTGAGGCATGGAGATCAATGTCCTCACTGTTTGTTTTTTTTTGATTGGACAGCTTGGACCAATGGCGCTTTGCCATTGGTCCAAGCCATCCACAGAGCTCACGCCTCTAACACAGAGTAGAGGCTGCGCAGCTCTTGCCTCACTATGTTAGGTTACACAAGCAGTGGGGAAGCCTGCTGCCGTGTAACCTACCTACCTGTCAAGCTGTATGCAGCGCCGCCTGTAATTAACAGGTAGCGCTCCATCCATGACAGGTTACACAGCGGGGAGGCTTTCCCTGCTCTGTAACCTATAACAAGCCGATCTGAATGGAGAAAAAGCTGTCAGCTTCAGACTTGAAGCTGACAGCTTTTTCCTCCATAATACTAGGTGAGGCTTCAGCCTCACCTGCCTCCCCTGACCGCACGTCCCTGATGTGCAGAAGATAAATGCTAGGAATAAAATTAAAGCTATTCTGCTGGTAGTTTGTATTCCCTAAATGGCAAAAAAACTTGCCATTTAAGCACCCGTGTCCTGCGTCTGCAATGGCCTAGACTCCATAGACATAGATAGAAGTAAAGTCCATATTTGGCCAGTCACCTGATGAAGCTTGTGAAGTAACGCTGCCCTGGGCTGGACAAACAGCAAAGACCTGCATGGATCTGTGGTTTAGGAAGTATAACCTACTTGCCTAGCATGGCTGGGGGAAGTGTAACGAAACAATATGCATTTATCATTGAATCCAGTCTGTAACTCTGTATGGTATGATTTGATATAGTAGAGAAATGCTGAATGGGCAACACAACTGCAGCAAATAGAGACTTAGACACAAAGGTGATTAAAGTCTGTAGAAAAAAAGTTTAAGTATTTGGATTTGCCTATTAAAGGTTGCGAATATTTATAGCTGAATCTTATCATTGAGGGTAACATTGAAGGATAATAAATATTAAAAAATGATACTGATGCCAAAATTTCCCGATTTCCAGGATTTTGATTACAAATGTGTTTTATAAATTGTATTTCTCTCCAATGTATAATTTGTGAATTATCAGTAAATTTGCCAAGAGCCTCTTATAAACAGATCCGTAAGATTATTATCGAGGGAAAAAAAGGCTCATGATACAATACTGCACCAACATTCTCTAAAACATGAAAGATATTTTTTTTTTCAAAACATTTTTAGCCACAACATAATGCTGAAAGATGAACGAGGCAGCCCAGATAATGTAGTTAATGGCAAATTGGCCGGATCGTAAAGGCTCATTCGAAGAACCTGGCAAAATTAAGATGTGAGTTTACAAAGAGCTACCTCGACCACATGAGGTCACCAAAGCACTTGGCTGTTGTATGGAGAATATATGCACATTAAATGACCTGACAGAAGATGTTCCAACAGCTATTAATCTGCTGTTTATTTCTTTATTTTACTCATTTATACAGAGATGACACTTTCTCTACAGCATTTTGTTATAGAATATATAACCGTTCCAATCAGCCTCTGCACCCCAAGAAGGTTACAATTTAATATGCCTACCACGGACAGAGATGCATACACACACTAGATACATATGCTAGGGCCAGTTTGGAGGAATGCCAGCTATCTTACCAGTACGGTAGTATTTGAGTTGCGGGGGAAAATGGAGCACACAGCGGAAGCCCACACAAACACAGCAAGCACACAGACTCTAAGCATAAAGTGACTTTGGAGTGCCAACCACTCAACTTACTGTTGAAGCTCAACTCCAGGCTAATAGCTAAAACTTGAAATACATACATGTAAACGTTCAACTGCCAAAGGACTAACAATTCTGTTCAGCCAGTACTGTAATTTATGCAACTTTTCCAGACTGCATAGCCAAGTCTTGGACCACTCTAAAGACTACACTGCAGTTAAACAAAGCAGTCTGGTCTTGGACCCACCCCAAGCTGTAGATAGACAATGTACGGTCAGCAGCACAGTGATGAGATCATCCTTGTGCTTCCTCCTACTATAAGCATGTTCAGGAGGGGAGACACACAGTACTGCATACAGCAATAGGGCGCTGATTGGCTCAGAATGCTGTCCCTTCCTCTCCAGTCTGAGTGGTGCTGTACATGGGATTACAGGGGGCCTACACCATCAGACAAGGCAGATGCAGGTACTTATGTTTGTTCCAAGTTATATACATTTAAAGAGACACTATCATCATGCCCATTCAGGGCAAAGAGTTTTAAAACGCTCAGCCTCATGTTCTGTAGCTCGTTCCAGCTGATTCCAGTTTTGCTGTGTTAGAAGAGAGTGTCAGTTTGGTTTTCTTTACACAGTAGAAAGGCATCATGGCACACTCACAAGTCAGCATGTAAAAAAACTTGTCTCACCACTAAGGTCAATAACAGAGGTTTGGATACACGTCTTCTGCAGAAAATGTGAAAGCCGCACAGCCGCGCCAAGGCACCTCTTATAGTGCGGTCCTAACTCTAAACTATGAGAGTCTCCATCTTGGAGCACATGGGGGCAGAAGATTTCAAATTGGGTGCAGGTTTGTCAGGAGGAAGCCCAACCTCCTTAAAGGCACAGGAACACGCAAGGGATCCCGCACATCCCAATGGCAGCTGGTTTTCTTTATCTCTTTTAAGCTTCGATTCATGTCTAATCAGTAGACCTTTGATGAAACACTCATTGACTTTCCATACCATAGTAGGGTTTCGGTTGAGAGTAGTGTTAAGAAGCCAGCGAGCTCTTTAGATACATTTTATATAACACCAGGTAGCTGTAAGTAGTGTTTTTTTGAGTTGCCATTGCCATAATTTTTAGCTGTGGGTTTTGAAGTTTCACTATGATTTGGATAGGGATGTGGGCAGAAAAAGTTATTTGTCCGAAGTAAGAGAAAGCAATATGTTCTGAATATTTGTGTGGGATACGGAATACTGTAGTTGATATGGATATATGTTTTGTGGATGTAGAAGAATTAAGAGAGAGAGGGTTGAGAGAGAGAGCGGTCAGCTTGCCCATTGTAAACAACAAAAATGGACTGGCCCGACCACCCAGGCAGGAACGGGATAATGGGGTGGGATAAGGCTAGAAGGGAAGGAGGTGGTTGGGGGGAGGGCAGTCAAGAATCAACTGGCAGATGGGGAGGTCAAAGGTAATGAGGTGTCAGAGAGTGTGGTGTATGGCAGAAAGAACGGTGAGTGGGGGAAGGAGGGGTGGTGGTGTGGCTTGGACCTAAGGGGTAGTTCTCCGAAAGGAGCCCCTTATCTATATCTGGACTACTGGAGTCCGGAAGGGGGACATTTGTGTGGAGGAAAAGTGTCTTGCAACAACAAGGAAATCAGATCCATGCTCTTCAGGTTAGGTAGAACAAACTGGAGGGTCTGTGAGGCTCACAGCAGTAGTGGAAAAAGGAACAGCATTGGAAACATGTAACAGAACACAGCACAGATCTTAGAGGAAAGAGTAGTCTGTACTTGTGGGTCAGGTAACAGAGGCCCACTGCGGAAGCTCAACTTACATCCAAATGAAGTCCATCACTGCAGAAGAGTTGCAGGAGAGGTCAGTGAGCTTCAGGTGGTTAGGGTGGAGTAGGAGATTAAAGTGACATTAAACCCTCAGATTTTTTAACATAAAACAATAGTGTAATGTGCGCCTTACTGTAATCCATGGTTGTTTCCCTTCTCATTGCTGCTCTTCCTTTTAAATCTGTATCTGTTCTCATGCTCTGTAGATCTTCTGTTTTGCAGCAGACTGCCTTGTCTCAGGAATGGATACACGGTGTCTGTGTATATGTTTGTATAGGCTTGTAACCTGAGCCAGCACTACAGGAAGAGGCACCGAGCTGAAAAGGGAAGTTCTCCCCAAGCATGAGAAGACATGAGGATTTAAAAGGAAGAGCAACAAAGAGAAGAGAAACAACCATGGATTACAGTAAGGCACACATTACAGTATTGGTTTATGTTAAAAAATCTGAGGGTTTAATGTCACTTTAAGGGATTGCTTTGTGAGGAGTGGGGTCCTGGTTGCATCTAATGATACAGCCAGTAAGGTCCAAGGTCCATCTCAAAGCTATATGTTGCAAAGGTAAGGAAAGGCAGACTGGGGGCTGCAGGCATTCAGCAGGAAGTAGGGTACTGCTCTCAATGTACCATTAATGAAAACACTTGTTGTGGTGGACAGGTATAATGTTAATGTGTAGGGAATGCTAGGTCAGAGTTTCATATACAGTTAACCTTCACTGGATGTGGGGTGCCTAAATCATATTACACATGGAGGTCTCTCTCTCAAGGTCATTGGCATCTGAAACAAGCAGAAACAGGGAATTGGAATGGCTCATCACCCTGAAAGCTCGCTTGGGTGGTGTAGAGAGAAGTAACAGTTGTTCATGCAAATAATCAGGTGAAAAAAGATGGCAAAAGTGATAAGGGAAACCCAGGTGTCCTAAATTAATTAGCACTGGTTTAAGTGCCTAATACATTTGAACAGGAGAGGGAAAAGCAAAGGAAGAAGGGAAAAAAAAGAGAAACAGAAAGGGAAAAAGAAAAAAAAGGGAGGGACAGGAAAAAAGATCACAATATTAAATGTAACATCATAAGAAATGTTTGATGAAGCAAAGAACAGTGTAGCCTTATATTGAACAATGTAAGTTGTATGGATTGTAATTACAGACACCCACCTTTATATGCAGACCTGGTGGAAGTACAGCATCGCTCGGGAGGAGTTTAATGTGCTGGTAGACATAAGAGGCACATTGCTCTTGTTCAGCCTGTAATTGCGGGGCAAGTTTAGCCAGCTGACCTTGGTGCTCTTTGATAGCTGTTTTCAGTTCATCAATCAGCTTATTCACCTGAAGGAGTTAAATTACAAGAGCTATTAGTACAATGTAATTGTATGTGTCAGACCATCTAGACACAAGGCAAGGCCATGAAACCATTTAGTTAATAAGGTACTTGTTTTAAATTCTGCTTAAAGGGCCACTTTGCCTACAATAGATTTTGTCTTACAAATCAGAGCTGCTAATAACAATGCAATATAGTAATGCAAAAGTTGATGTAACAGAATTTGAGATCCACACTATTAACATCTCTAAAATCACCCCCAATTCATCTTAGATAGCTTACCAATCACTTAAGTTTTAACTAACCACATTCAATGGTGTGAGCTAAGGCAGCATGGCACTGCTATTAGTAACACACAGCTGCAGCAGTGTGAAATCATTTCACTGAAATGATGCAAAGTTCAGGCACACCTAAATTGTGGTCACATCCCACCATGTAGCTTGCACCACTGGACCTCATTCCTTGTAACTTTAATGAGAGATCACAGCATAAAAAGCAAAAAGAAGAAATAAAAAAAGAATAAAAAACACTCCTCCCACAAAATCCTACCCTCCTATTCAACTACAGTAAATTGGAGGGTCATTAGAAAGCATCCTATCAGTATACTATGGGGTAAAAAAAAATTAAAAAAAATTGAATATGTTTCTGTTTTTAATAGTGGTAATGAATCAATAAATACCCAGGCCTCAACGAATTTCTGTGTTTGTGTGTCCTTGTTAAGTGTTGTACCACCACCAGCATGCTGGCCATGGGTTACCGTAGCCAGTGAACAAAACCTCTCATCAAAAGACACAAGCCTGCACTGATGACTCAATAAGTAACTATATCAGACACACTGGGGTTGATTTACTAAAAGTGCAGAACATGTTCACTTTAGAAAGGGGATTTTTACTTAGCTTAGCAAATGAGGTGCAGCTGTGCTGACTTTAAACATCCAATCACATGTGAACAAAAAAAATCTGTTTCTTATCGTTTCCGCACATATGATTAGGTATTCAATTTCCACTCAGGTTTACCCGATTCACTAAGCCAAGTGCGAATTCACTCTGCAAAGTAAATATGCTCTATTTTATTAGTGAATCAACCCCGTTATAAGATAACTGAGACAAAAGCACAACCTTAACCCAATAAATCAATTAAGAACAACATCCTCAATTTAAACCTTCATTTTTTGGGGTTAAATTCTCCATAGGAAATCCATTTGTACTTCTGTAGTTCTTTTTTTTTTAACATTGCCCATTTCATTTATTTATTCATTTTTGCTGGATCTACTGCGGCCCCCTCTCCTCCTCTTTACAGGTGTCTCCTTTGCCTAGCAGGTTGAAAAGAATGAGGGCTTGCGTGCTCGCTCCCGCCGAGAACTGAGCTGTGCTGTGTGCGTCCATTGACACACACAGCACTCGGCAAGCCACACCCCTGTCCCCGCCTCCTTCCTTCTTTAGTATCATGATGGGCAGGTGCAGCAGCCTATTGCTGCCCTGCCCTCTGTGGCCTCGGGATCCCTCCTCTCAACCCCAAACTTGAGTGAAACATCAGAGATCGTCCAGGAGGACTTGGAGTATAGATAAGTGTTTTTGGGGGGGGCGAGAAAAGGTAGTGAGACTTTTTTATGGTAAAAAATGGATAGCCTTTAGTACTGCTTTAAATACATGTGTTTACAATACTTCTTAAAATTGAACATCTATTAAAGGTGAACCAGGTTCTCTTAATTTTATAATAAATATATACAAAATGTATCTTTTTACAAAACAGTGAATTTCA
>NW_017306298.1:1068470-1077255 GCF_000935625.1 Nanorana parkeri
GTATATACAGTATGGACCACAGCTCTATGATATATTCCTAAAGGAGGTGGGGGTTTAAAAAAATGTGTTGTGTTATGTATGTTTGCTGTATCTATAAAACCAGTGATATAAAAGAAGCTATTTTTTTGCATTGATTTTGGAACTGTTTTTGGCAATTATATTCTTTCGCCTGCAGGTGTCGCTGCTGCAGTTGGCTTCCAGCTGATAGTAACTAATGGCTAAACCTTTTGCACAGATGAAAGTGTTAACAGCTTCAGTAAATGCTACACTCCGTTCCTAAAATACAACTATGCTTTACTTTATGGCCAAAATGTTAGCCCCAGTCTCCATATAATCAGCCAACACAGCAGGAGAGGGATGAGGATCTCAGTATGAAACATCAGGACACAGGTAGTCTTCACCACATAGGGTAAGAATACATACATATGGTATGTTCATTTGGGTAACTGGTATATACAGAGCTTCCAACTGCAAAGCTCCCAACTGCCCTTTTTTTGCAACCAACCCTCTCTGTCTCTCTTTCCTCCTCAGCTGTTCCTTTTTTTCCCATTTGATGTACTGGCCTCTATAAGAAATCTATAACTCGTCTACTTCTTCCTCCATTATAAATCACTTTAGATTTTCAAGGCAGGACGGATCTGATTAGTGCCTGAGAGAAACATCTTGGTATAACAGTTTTTTTTTACAGTTGACTTTTTGTATGTGAGAGGCAGTGAAGAGTATGCAGATGATGTTCCGGCATCTCAAGCATTCATGTATCAGGATCCTCAGATTACAGACAAAACAGAGTGAAGTATAGCAAAGCCTGGGTTCAAATCTGAAACACAAAACTAAAAACACAGCAAGTAGGATGAGCTTTCTATGCTTTCTATGCATTTCCAGTTCATCCTGAATTCTGACTGGAAAGTACCTTTAAGACTTCTGGGCATGCACTGCAAAGATTCAATAGGCAATTCTTTTTGTATATATAAGCGCCCTACTTATGTAAAAAGGGACCATGACAACCTTTAAAAGTTGAGCAAATAAACAAAGCCAGGACACAGAAAATCATATTTTTTACTGGTAACATTTTTATCACTTTTAAAAATTGAACAATAGCATGCAATCCCAGGCTGTGGCAAACAAAGCAAGCAGAGTACTGTCTTGAATTAAAAAGGGAATGTACTGTAGAGACAAAGCGATAATTCTGCCACTTTATAGATCACTTGTTTTGGTCACCAGTTCACAGAAAGGATGTCCTTGAGCTGGAGAGAGTCCAGAGAAGGGCAACTAAACTCAATAATGGGCTGGAGGATCAAAGCTATGAGACAGGGTTGCTAAAATTGGACTTGTTCACGCTGGAAGTGAGGAGATTAAGAGGGGACAGGATTTTAATGTACAACATTTTTGGTGGTGATGGCAACATCAGCAATAAACTTTTTACTCTAAACTCCCTAACAAGGACTTGAGGCCACCACCTAAAATTGTTGGAGAAAATATTTATCCACAAAGGGCGTAGGGGTTTCTTCTCAGTCAGAGCGGTTACATTTTGGAACTCTCTGCCACAAGCAGTGGTATCAGCAGAGAGTATTGAATCATTCAAAAATCAATTAGATACCTTCCTCAGAGACCAAAACATACAGGAATACAGATACCCTTAAAACCTAAGACCACACAGGGACTCACATACACATATGCACACACACTTACACATAAGGTTGAACTCGATGGACCTGTGTCTCTATTCAGCCTCAAATAATATGTAACTATGTAAAGTGACACCAAACTCCAAATGTATATGTTAAAAATACATTCAAGTACATTAAAGGAGAACTATGAGGTGAGTGATTTTTACTCAACCTCATAGTTCTATGAAAACTGTCAATGAATGAGTTCAATGAAACTGTCACATGGTCGGCTCAATGGTCGGCTCAATAGATCGGCAAGTGAACGAACACATACCGGCGCTCGCTCACTTCTCGACCCTGTCCCTGCAGAGAGCCGTGACTGTCACTCACGGCTCCCTGCAGGGATTCCCCCCCTCCCCTGTCCGATCCTCCAGCGCTGACTGGCGGAATGGACGGGGAGGGAGCGGGTTCAGCTGGGTCTGCCTCTATTTAGGCAGAGCCAGCTGTCACGAAACGCAGCTGGGTGGATCCAGACAGTAATGTCGGGATCCGTCCCGGCTGCGGCGTCTCATTATACCGCGAGCCGTAGCTCGCGGTATACTGAGCTTTGGGTGACGGGAGGATGCTAGTATATGTCCTCCCGTTACCCTTAGGAGACCCCAGAGCCCTGACCCCAGAGTTCTCCTTTAACTATAAAAACATTTTTATTTGTGCATCACTCGGCTGTAGATCCTCAAATCATCTCTGAATTGGTGCTGACACTGTCCTTCCTTCAGGAGGGTGGTTATTTTTGTTCACCATGGTCCCAGTGTGTGCTGTAAAGTAGTCACCACTCCAAGCTCACTCACATGATGGACTACAATCTCACGTTTAGTTTACTAATTTGTATTGAGATTGTAGTCCATCACGGGAGTGAACTTGGAGGGACTTGCAGGGACCATGGGGACCAAAAGTAGCCACCCCTTAGAAGGAAGGACAGTGTCCTCACCAATTCAGAGATGATTTGAGGATCTACAGCTCAACATTAGATCAACAGATAAAGTGCATAGGGTGTGACCTGATGTGACTCCACAAGGTTTTATGTTTCAGGAAATGTTATTTTTGACATACATGAACTATTGTTGTAAGTTTTAGAAAACATCTTAAATGAAGAAGTCTCACCTTTGTTTTCCTACCATTTCATTCTTGTATCGCTAAAAGATTGTGTATGAATTAAAGTAAATATAAACACAATCACCAAACTCTCATATAAGCTGCAACATAGTAATGTCAATTTCAAAACTAATATTAAATATTTTTAAATCTGCAAATTTCATTAAATCAATACCTAGTGATCCTGCCATGAAGGTCCTTGTTCAGGCACTTCCTGTTATAAGGTGATAACGCTTTGTTCCTGTTTCCCAATTGTACTTTGTGATGTCACCCAACCACATGGGCTTCTGATAGAGAATACAAGTAGATAGGCAGCACAGTGGCTTAGTGGTTAGCACTTCTGCCTTGCAGCACTGAAGATCCCTGGCTTAAATCCCGGTCAGGATACTATCTGCATACAGTTTGTGTGTTCTCCCTGTGCTTACATGGGTTTCCTCCCACACTCCAAATACATGCTGAAGAGTTAATTGACTCCTGTCTAAATCAGCCCTGTATGCGTGTGAAATAGGGACCGTAGATTGTAAGCTCCTTGAGGGCAGGGACTGATGTGTATGATGTAAAGCGCTGCAAAAATTGTTGGCTCTATATAAAAACCTGTAATATTAATAAATGCGTAGCTGCACGAGATCAGCTGCACTGAGATGCAACAAAAAAGGTAAAAATAAGTATTTTTTGAAAACAAATAGCAATTGCTTATGATACAAATGATACTCTTGCAAACCAAATTTCATTGAGTTAGGTTTTACAAATACGTAAAGCTTTTCCCGATAGTTTGTTGTGTCACTACCAGTCCAATTCAGGGGATAAAACATTTAACAGATTTTACTTATTAAACAATAAATAACAAACATATATATATTTAAATGGAAAGCTGCCATTCTTTTTCAAAGAAATCTATTGTTTTTTGACATCTCAAAATATATTTCTATGCCTAATAAATAATGTATATTTTACAATGGGGTGCGAAATGTAGAAAAAAATCTGGAATTTGTCAAATTAGCACTTTCAATATTAAAAATACTATTTTACATTACCATGATAAATTGTGCAAGGTATTTTTAGTTGCACACATTTTTAGAACAATTTCGATTGCCCCTTTTGCTAAATATATTGCTATCACAATAATCATTTCAGTATACGTGCATATGATTGTTTTAGACTATGCACATTACACAAATTTTATGTTCCTGTGGTCTTACACATATATCTATTTTCTTACTATTATTTTCTTTTTTTTTTAGAAAAAAAACTCATAGTATTTCTTTCCTCACTTTCCTTTCCTTTCTTTCTAAGATAAAATGTGAATGGAGGTAAAAGGAGACCAAACTTGACCCTGCCATTAATAGGTCTGTTCATAATTCAATGTGTTTGTGTTGATGAGCATCCATGTGGAAAGCTGCAAGCCTGAGAGACAGAAAGGCTCTCTCTTTAAACATTATCTGACCCCATCCACTCCATTCACAAAAGAAGGGCTTACGTAGCCTTGCGCTGGAAGAAAACGCACATTTGCCATTGTGGCCACATTTCACTGTTCCCGTCTTAGTAAAAACACAGCATGCAGTGGCAATGTATACAGGGATGGGGAGGACCTGAACTACACGAGGAGAGCTCTATAGAAAAGACCAGAAACAAATCTGTGGTTACTACAACAAGAGAAAGGGGGGAAAGAGAAGCACAACTGCTTTCAGAAAGCATCCAATGAACCACCAATTCAGAATGGTTTGCTGAGACTGATAAAAGTAAAACTATAGTCAAAATGTATATATACTGCAGTCGATGTAAAGCATAACTGCAGCATCTCTTGTTTGCAAAAGCCACATATGATAGTTTAAATATCTGGTGATCCTTCGAGATCATATGAATTCCCACTTCATATTACAGGTTGACAATGCTGTTACTTCAGCAGGGAAATGAGTGCAGCATTGTCACCCTCCGCTACTGCTATAGCCACTTGGACTACAGTGGTGCGTGAGGAAGTAGGGAGTGAGCAGGCTATCAGCATTGTCACTGCTGATAGCCCATCTGTTCCCTACTTGTCACTGTTAAGCCATGGTTATCTCCTCCCAAAACCCGTATGAGTGACAGTCCACCGCTGTCAACATCTATTACCTACTTGTATCCGGTTTAGCCACAGAACTTATGGAAGATGTAACAATGGCATAGAAATAATGCATAATCCCTTATCTTCAAACCAGAAACAGTTTTATTGAGATTTTAAAAAATGCAACACATAGATAATATAAGGATCCTGATCTTCGTGCTAAAGCTTTGTGAAGTAAGCCTATAGTCTAAAGTCAACTAAGCACTCCATGGCAGAATTCCTTCAGTCTTAATTAATTGTTCAAAATGCTAACTAATTGGCTTGAAAGGCCATGGCTGCTTTTTGGTCTAATGGTGGCCCAGTACATGGGTTTTATACCTTTACCCTTCATGCTACTTTACTATGGTTATATGAGGAAACCTTGCATAGGCTGGTCTACAGTTTTACATTGGTGAAAGTTGCAAACATAACTTTACTACAGCACTGGGCTAGATCCAGAAGATCCCTTGGTGGGCTCTCCTTCCAACCACATGTCTGACACAAGATAAGAAAAACACTTTTCTATTAAAACTGTAAAATCATGAGCTTCATTACCCATAGTTATATCAATTTGTAGCATAAAATGTTTGTTTGCACCATAAATTATTCTTATTTATAAGGTAGGCTGTCTTAATATCCTAATGGACTTTGCATAACCCAGTCCTGCACTGTACAGTTACATTAAAACACAAAAAAATGATCTATGAATATGGACCGTCTTTGGAGTTGACATGGATGCATTTACTCAGCAAAAGAAAAACTCAGCACAGTACTGCAATAAACTTCACACATGGCATAGGGATAGCAACATTTTAACAAAACCAATGCCCATATAAATCTAATACTAATGGTATTAAATCAAGACTCGGTTATATAAGAAGTCTGTTCATTAAATATGAGATTTTCCAGCCTTCGAAAAGTGTTCATAAACTTGTCATACCCTATCTCCCAATCTTATACATGTTGTATTATATTTTTATATTATATTTGTAACTATCTTAAAGAGAGCCTGTCATCACCTGCTACTCGGCAACCTAATGGTAGGTAGGGAACCTGGATTAAGAGTACTTATGGAAACCCTGCTTCCCAAGACTTTCTATATAGTGCTTTTAGTGCCAATCCTAGAGTTTGTTGATTGCTGTTACAATACTGCGATGATCCAGTATTCTTCTAGATAAACAGGAACAATTTCAAGCTACTTGGGATTCATTGTAAGACTACACAGGAACAAGTTGTATCTTTTGAGGATTGTTGTTCCTAGAGTCAGGCGAGCGGTGCTGTCTCCAGAACCTCTTATTCTCATTCTTTTCCTTTTCTCTTTTTTCTATCCTTTCCTTACTTGTTCTGTTTGGTCAAGATCCCAAGTGTTTATACTGAAATTTTTACCAGGTATAAGTCTGTTCCAATATATGCATGTTGTATTCAACCCTCACTATATAAAACTGAAGTGCATTTCCTTGATGTACTCACGGTCATGTGTCTAGGGGCTCAATGGAACCGGAGGGTTTTTTATATGTTTTTCAAGACACACTTCTTTAACCTTCAGATCTTTATCGTTATTGGATACCTGAAGCTCATAATATTTTGTACTCTATTTAAGCTGGGATCTGTTATTTTGTTGTTTTGGTGCTGTATTTTTGTTCTTGAAAATAAAAAGGTTTGAAAGTAAAATACTGTGTTGATGTAGGGGTCTGGGGGTGTCACTAAAGTTGGCATCGAAGGCTTTCTATCTAACACTTCCAGAAGTGTCAATTTTCCAGTAGAAATACCACAAAGATATCTATGCTGAATGGAGTCACATTTCCGCAGCAGGCATGTAAATGTATGTAAATACTCCTTATACAGATTTTCTTCTTGCCTTTAGTTTGAGTGTCAGGGGATGACAAGGTCTCTTCACGAAATGTGACAAGTAAAAATGAAACAAAATCAAAGAAGAGGGTAAGGTTTGAAATTAATACTTCTAAAACGTTCAAAGCTCAAGTAAAACATTAAGTAACAGATCATCACCAAAGGATTACAAACTGCATACAATGCTTGTTCAGTATCAAAAACAAGGGCCTACAAGAGCCTCTTAAGAACAATAAGAATCCACATGGCTCACACATTTCCTTTTCTAATTACCAGTGGAAGATTTATTCTTGTTTCAATTGCCCTTGAGGACTCAAGGCAGGATAACATAAGGCAGGATAAAATTCCAGGTAGCAACCTCCAGGAATGGCACAGTAGAAGGTTGTCACCTTGCCCAGCTGGCCCTTAGCTGCCTCCTACTTCAATGTTCTCAGTAAAAGAGCAAATAAATACAAAATCTGCATCCCAGAACTGTTTTCACATGTTACATAGTTTCAGGAAGACTCAAAGCCAAGCAGGGAAGGGATTTAAAGCTAAACACCAGGCATCTATAAAAACCCAAGTTATGTATTATTATTATTATTATTTTTTTAATAAAACTAATATTACGTATCTAATGTTATTTTATCTTTCATATGCATCCCTTTGCACAGATGGAATCAGTATGGAAGAGGGAGGGACAGCAATGCAATCAGGGCCAATTGCACTGTCCAGAGCTGTCAATCTAAAGCTAGCCATAGACAGCAATGTTTTCTGCCTCCTCATGTAAGAGTTTACATAGAAACCCAAGTAGAGACTTTCTATTTTGGATAATATGATAAGGCTGATTTAGGAAATGAGTTGAGAATTTGTGAAAAAAAATACTTAATTTATCCAGCGATGTAAAAAGCAAATTCCTGTTCACTTTAAATACCCAATCATCTAAGGATGGTTTTTACATGACTGGAAGATTAAAGTTAACATTCAAACAATTTTTCAAGTGCATATCCTTGAAACCTTCAGTAAATGAGACCAATGGCTTTGAATTGTTATTAGCCACACAAGGTAATTCATACTTGTGATTGGACTGGTCCTATTGATATCAGCAACACAGAAGTGTTTGCAACCTTAAGGCCCCTTTTACAGTTATGTGTCGCAGTAACATTCGGTTAGAAGTGCATTTTATTGCATGTTACTGTAAAACAGAGTAACACCTGGCACTTTGGGCCATAGTCCTGCTTTAGAATGGTACCCCAATACATGAGTACAATCAGTGCCTACACAACTGCGCTGCAGCACACCACAGCACACATGCATGCATTGTGATGGCTAAAGGCCTGGCTTTCTGTCTGTTGCCACGCAATGGAAGGTCATTCAAATACAATACAAATACTGCATGTAAGCGGAACTTGCAAGTGTGAAGGGTTGCAAAATATTTTTGTGTACCCCTTAAGTTGTTGAAAACACCGCAAGTGCCATCACCCAATTGGGATCCCGCTGGTCCACATACAGGACCTTGTGGATCTCACAAGACAAAACGCTTGTCAAGGCAGATCCTATATAACTCTAAAAAGACTAAAAAATGATAATCAGAGAAATATATTCAAGATAACAGTTACGTGTTTAAAGAAGAAAAAAAAGACATTAAGGACATGTATTATTCATTAACTTCTTCTCATTTTAAGCTTCTGATGCTAATGGACCAAAATTGGCAAATACCGCTTTTACCAAAAATAAAAAAAAACTTGTTATCCGCATTTCTGGAATCTGCATGAAATAATATCCCATTTTTTCCTGGGACCAATCTTGTGTGATTATTTCATTTATAGACTGTGCCTGTCAACTACCCAGCATGGGTGCTGGGAACAAGTCGATTTGATTTAACCCGTTGTATTCCACGCGGAACGCGTTCCATTTCCCAGCCCTCTTCCTGCACTGCAGGGGACAGAGTATCCCTTTTACATAATAGTAGCTCTACCCTTGCAAACTAATTGCAACACTTTGAAAGAAGTGAAAATAATAAGCCTCTCTATAAAGACAGCACAATATGCTCTAAAAAGCCTCTCGGCGTGACACTGGTCTCATAATATTTAAAAAATGTCATGCATTACTCCCCCCC
>NW_017306298.1:1077270-1086924 GCF_000935625.1 Nanorana parkeri
TATTTAAACAATTTCATGCATTACCCCCCCCCCCCCCCTTTTTCTCTCCAACTTTAATCGTACTTTTTAGCCGCGGATAAATCATAAGAACGCATGGCAGGGAAATTACCAGTTAAGATCGATTTTCTGCCAAGGATGCAAAAGAAGAAGAAAAAAAATTCAGCACTTAAATATGCGAATTGTGTAATGAACATTAGGATGGCTCTTTAAATGTCAATGAACAATTCTCATAATTTTGGTTCAGTTGGTAAATGGAGAATAGATTGATCTACATCGTACCTCTTCATTGACCAAATAAAGTTCCTCTTCTGTCATGGACAATATTTCCTTTCTGCTGATTTCATCAGTCTGGTCGTTCATGTAATGTTCGAGCTGAAAAATTTAAAAAAAAGTTGAAAAACGACTTGCAGCGAAGCAGCACTGAATTTACAATAAAAGCAAGCTAAATTATAAGGTGGTAGCACAGTAGGAATGCATATAAACCAAGATTTCAAAGCTTTCAATATCACCTGAAGCAGAAGTTGTAATGATTTTCTTTTAAAGCATGTATATTGTGAATTCAACATATGCATTAGCAACTTAAAGACAAAGGTTATTCCTTGAAATTCTATCAATGTAGCCAATCAATGTTATTTAATTAATCCAGAATATTGGTAACAATATGTCTATAAAATCTAAATTTACTATAGTCAGTGACTGACATCATTTTTTGTCAAATTAATTGAAATGCATATAACTTAAGGTGGGTTTTTTTTTTGTTACAGGACTTAAGCAAACATATACAGCAATTAATTGAACCTTGAATTTTCTTTAATTGAATGTGTTCAACATTAAGACAAACAGAACTCTGTATAGTGCAGTAAACTACAACAACCAGTCAGCAAACAAAGAGAGAGAGAATTTGTTCATTTCTGCATTCATTTCAGGAAACTGGGGGTAACAAAATGGAATGTTGCAATTTTTTTTTAAACATGGCATTAAAAAAGGAACTTATGTAAAATGAAAAAATATATCAAACTGTAAATGCTGTAAATGCTTCCTGTTATTTCCATTTTTTGTTATCACTATACTTTTTTCTTTTTATAATTTGCAGTTTTTCATTGAGCAGATAAAACCCATAGGATTATAGCTGGTTTACCTTAGATTTGTGGCCCTGCATTCTTCTGTATTTAAAAAATGCATAAATAGGAGAAAAATACATAGGGGTCTATTCACGAAGCAGCCGAAGGATCTAGCCGTAGCTTCGGCCGATCCTTCGGCTAGCTTCGGCCCCCAGGACCCCGTCGGTTCAGTAGAACCGAAGGGCTGCTGTACGGGCTATTCACAATAGCCCGTACTGCTCCCGAACTTAGCTGAGCGGCACAGTCGAGCCGAAGGTATATGCCTTGGCTGAGCCGCGCTAAAAGCCGAAGCTGGCCAGCAATTGGCCAGCTGACAGCCTGCTTCTGACAGCTGGGCGGAGCCGATATATGGCTGAAATCAGCCGTACAAGCCTGAAGTGAATAGCCGAACAGTGTTTGGCTCACTTCACTTGGGGTCGTTGTTCACTCGGCTGCCCTCGGCAGCTTAGTGAATAGACCCTATAGGGGCTGATTTACTAAAGGAGTTGAGACTGTGAATATCCAATTATGCAAGGTAAATGAAAAAACTGTTTTTTTACTGCATTGTGACTGGATGACTGAAGTGAACTAGGCTTAAAGATGGACTCTGGGTAAAAATTGTATTAACCGTGCAGTAGGGCTACACCCGCACTGCAAGGGTTAACTGCTTGTTTTTGCATAGGGTCAAAAATAACAAAGTTATACTCACCAGATCCCCCAAGCCAGCTGGCTGTGGCAGCAATCCCTGTTTAAGAACAAGATGACCGCTGCAGTGGAGGGGGAGAGAGGCTCCGGGGACCGTTCTAAGGAAAAGCCAGCTCGGAGGATCAGATGAACTATCACTTTGATATTTTTGATCCTAGGCAAAAAGGGGTATGTAACCCTTGCAGTGCGGGGGTAACCCCATTGCAAGAGTTTATAAAATTTGTACTTCTTCTGCTTCAATATTTTTATTAAGTATTTCACATAAAAATATTACAAAGAACAAATACCAAAAAATTCCAGTCATTCACCATACCAATACTAACATATTCTGCTTCACTCTCCCCTCCCCTTCCCCTGGCTCCCTCCCCTCATTATCACTTGCTGATATCTGTTGCCTTCAAAACATCTACACTTCAAATATAGACAGTAACCTAGCTTTCCATTATTCCTATTGAATAAAAATTAAGTTCAAATATAAGCAGAAAAGAAAAAAGAAAGACAAAAAAGCTAGCTAGAGCTGACCTGTGACAAATAAACTGTCACATGTCGGCTCAGTTGATCGGGAAGTGAGCAAGTCTGCTCACTTCTCAATCGTCTCCCTGCAGAGAGCCGTGACTGTCAGTCACCGCTGCCCGCAGGGATTCCCCCCCTCTCCCATCTTCCAGCGCTGAGTGGGCACACCTCTAGATAGGCAGAGCCGGCTGTCACTCACGCAGCTGGGTGGATCCCGACAACAATGTCGGGATCCGTCCCGACTGCGGCACTTACAGTATATCGCGGGCAATGGCCCGCGATATACTGAGCTTTGGGTCACGGGAAGACGCTAGTATATGTCCTCCCGTGACCCTAAAGGGAACTATGGGGAAAAATACTTACATAGTTCTCTTTTAATTATATTGACTATGCTCATTGGACAGTCACTTAGAAAAGTGAGCAGTCTTGACTCCTTTAGTAAATCAGGCCAATCATTTTTAAAGGCACCCATTTGCACCAATGTTTAGGGTTCATTTACTAAAGTAGAGGAGGCTGTTCACTTAGTAAAGAGAATGCTAACTTTGCAAAGTGAATCTTCCATTAGCTTAGTAATTAGGACAATGCTGTGCTCACATTGACTAGTCAATCTTGTGCATGGGAAATAAAAATTCATGATTTTTCTGAAATATGATTGAAATAGTGGTTTGTGAAAAAGTCCCACCTTCTGCATTTCTTGGTGCGTCCGGTGCCTTTTGCTGTACAAGAAAACTGAAATGAACATGCAATGCAATGCAATATGTCTAAAGTTCACATCATTGCAAGGCGCATTTGCTTGTGCGTTTTGGCGTAAATATTGCCTAATTCACATGAGTAGCTGTCCATGTAGAAGCATGCTTACATTGTTTTAATTTGCTGCCTTTTGGTCTGTTAAATATACAATTTTATGCATTTTGTTATATCTAAAAATGCAAAAATATACCTTTTAACAATGAAAAAAATTCAGAGCTGTCCTGTGTTCTGTTCACTCTGTGTTATCTCAAGGTAGTAGTCTAGTTAACCCTGTTAGTTATTATCTCGGAATAAAGGATAATTAGTGCCTATGTTGTGGAGATGAAGAGAGTGGTAGGGTATGAGTAGTTTAGCAAAGACAATTGGGCAGGACTGACACCACTCAGGCCACAAAAACAACATGACTTAACCCGGCCATACTCTATGTGAATTTAAGCCAGTTCTTGATGAACCGGCCAAAATCGGCACAGAGGGGTGCCACTGTCGGCACACTTCTAGCCGGCATCCCTCGGTCAAAAGATTGACGGAGCCGGATGTAAAATCTTCAGCTGAACAAAGAAAGTATAACAGTTAATAGCCAGCTGTAAGATCTGAGTGCATTTATGGCAGATCAACAGGTATATTTTTGTACCTACGGGGCCTTTAAATTGAAAAAAAAAGGGAAATGTGCATGAATTGCAGGGAAGTACAGCATAAGTTTTGGGTTTTTTTTTACACTTAAGGTAAATTACAAAAATGTTGTTTTTTGACCTGTTTTTCCATGTTTTTCTCTTTTGGGGCTTTATGCGGCTGATTTATAAATCTTTCACCCAGCTTTATGCTAGGAAAATCCTATGCTCCTCAGCTCCATCAAGTGGGGGTAATGCCACGTGAATAGCATTCGCCCAGTTATATTCTGAGTGGAGGATTTATAAATCAGCCCCTTAGTCTTTTACATGAATTACCACATTGACAGGTTACACACATTTAGGAGAACTAATTGCAGTTACATGAATTCACAACCTTTAATATCAGTTAAAGCAGACCTGTAATAAAAATCATCACATAAATTAATAGGAGACATGTCGGCATTATCATATACCATTATATCGGAGTAAAAACTACTTTTAGCGTAAGAATCATTGTTAGTGGTCAATCATGCCACTTACATTTGACATTATTAGATACTACAGATTGCCAGAAAGACCCTGTTGGTTAGATAAGAGGACCAGTAGGACGCATAGTCTGCTTGACTATTGAGTACATATGGCTGCCCTCATGTATATATAGTTACAAACTTCACATAAAACAAGATTTCTTTTAATTCTTAAAGGACACCCCTGCAACAGAAACACATTGGCTGTAATGCTGTTTTCTGAAAATGCTAATTGCCTGGAAATCATGGTGATTTTCTGACTTCACTTCTTTCTAATTCACTGACCTGGAACAAAAGTGTAGCTATTGCATTTAGAATCCAGAAAAAAAAACAGGAAGTTAGCAAGACATTCCATGTACTTTCCTCTACACAAGTTGTATTAAAACCCAATTTTCCTTGCCCTTCCTCCACATCCAGTCCCCCACCACCCTGGGAGAACCCCTGCATACTCACCTTTTTCGTGAATCCTCAGCCTGGACGTATGGCATTACAGACCCTATTTCTTCTCCTCTGTCCTCAGCAGTGCCTGAATGCTTCAGAAAGTGGCACCACATAATGATGTGAAGCTGCTCTTTGCAGCATTCTCCTGTGATTCCGGGGTGGCTTAAAGTTGCGCCTTGAAGCCTTGGGCTCACATGAAATGGGCTACATAAAGCTACATCCAACCTGGTAGACTGGTGAAAGGAATTACTGTGAGAAATGGGAAAGTTTTTAGTTTTGGATAGAGTAAGGGAAGGATTATCACCCCATCATCCTTTTTTTTTTTTTTACCATCTGTGTCCCATTGAGGAGATTTCCCTTCACTCGCTGTCCGACAGCCATAACAGGAAGTGAGAGGAAATCCCTCCAAAGTGAGAGAAATCCGAGGCGGTCAGCAGGGTCACCAGAACTAGTGTCCCCATTGGAAGATTTCTCATCTATTCCCTTCTGATGACAAACCCAAAATTTGGGATGTGCTTTCACTTTCAGTGATAGTGGTCATCAGGTGAAACAGAGAGGGTCAATCTCCCTAATAGGGACACAAACAACAATAAAAACATAACTGATGTTCTAATCCCTCTCCACTACATCCAAAACTAAAAAAGATTTTTGGCTTCAATTGCTCTTTAACTACCGCTGAGATACCAGCCACACAGGGCGTGCATTTTTCTCAATGAGTACAACTTTTCAAAAAAATAATGATACTGTAGTATGCCAGGAATTTATTTATAAACATAATTATTACTGAAAATGTCTCTTTTTAATATTTTTGAAATTAGATCAACACTTTAAATATATCAAGTTCCGGATTATTTTTCATTTATGTCAGTAATGGTTTTAAACTCCTTTATATAAAAACTTGCATTCTAACTGATAGTTCTTTAAATGTTTTATAATATTTTAGTAAGAGTGACTCCGAGTGAGTGGTCCGAATTCCCTATACCATTGTACATGAAGACCTTTCATAAGTGTCAGCAAATCAATCAATATTATGTATGTATCTGTCCAAGAGAGCACCAAGTGGTGTATTTTTATTGGCTAATATCCCATATGATGTTCTGCACGCATATTAATACACAAACACATGACGACAAAAAAAAACTTTTCATAGGCTCAATGGCTTCTCCAACGGGCTGTTAAAGAAACAAAAGGCTGGCACAAATTAGTCATTTATATATACAAAAGCACTATAAGGGCCAGCTGCAGGTAGTTCTGAAAAGTGCATTTTAATAGGGTGCTATTCACCAGAGGAACAAATGTGGGGCAAAGTAGTTTGCACTACAGAGTTTAGTGCAAGACCCTGGTCATTCTCTAGGAGCAGAATCAATCATTTATTCAGACTGTGAGAGTCAGAGTTGGTGAGTGAAAGGGCCTCCATATATAAACAAGTCAATAACTCATTGTGCTGCATTGTTGAAGGGGAGAATCCTGCTTTCAGAAGCTGTCCTTGCATCTTTCCCAATGGATCTTACTTTGTCCCTGAGAACAAGCTAACATTAGGGTTTTGTTGCTGTCTGAGGAAAGTATGGTGATATCAATGTGGTTGAAAGAAAACTTTTAGTGGAATGTTGGCTAAAGTAAGCCAGTGAAAAGCAAAAATGGTTTTGGGTCAGTTTTATTTTTTGTTTTTTTAACTAACCAGCTGAGCTTTTGCTGCAATACCCTTCTTCTCCCTGATGCTGTCCCCCAAAGACCTTGCTCATCCTAAGCCAGAAATGCAAAAATGCAGGAAGTGAAAGTGGGGACGGTGAAGTTTAATAGTTTAGACCTATGTGTTATGTATACTCTCCAGTAAATTACATACGCTAGACTAGCCTTTCTCAAGCAGGGTGCCACGGCACCATGGGGGGGCCTTCTGGCTTTGACAGGTGTGCGTGCAATTTTTCGCAAGTCACACATTTCCATGCTGTGGGGGCGAGTAGAGCACCAGCACCATGGAAACACATGTAGGGTTATTCACTAAAGGGTGAAGAGTTTGGAGAAGTGAACAATCTAGGAGAACATAGCTGAACTGGAAAGTGAACTGAATTGGAGAATATTTCCAAACCAGCTATCTTGTCCTAGATTGTTCACTTATCCTGCCTTCTCCAAACTCTTCACCCTTTTGTGAATAACCCCCATGATGTTAAACCAGGATGGGCTGCATCCAGGATCTCCTCCAGAATTCAGAAGAGGGCAGAAGTCCACCTCCATCCAGACTTGCTCCATGCTCCAGCATGGCAGAAGGCAACCTTCATCCAGACCTGCCCTCTGCCATGATGCCACAGCCACACTGTGGTGCAGATTATAAGGGCTCTGATATGAAGGGGGGACTGAGAACTCTGATGTGAAGGGAACACTGGCTGTGATGGTGGGCTGCTGTTGTGAACCTGATGTGGAATGGGGCCCTGATGTGAGGGGGGGACTCTAATGGGAAGAGGTGTGCTTCTGATCTGAAAGGCAGGGGGAGGAATGTGATGTGAAGGGGGGGGACTTCATGTTTTGAGGATGAAATGCTGCGGTAGCCCACAGCAATCTATACACTTGGCTATTCACTATAAACCCCAAACTGCTGCCCTACGCTTTGCTATACATTACACTCCTCCCACTGCTGTCCATTGTGTTGTACATTCATGCCTCAAGGAACTTTTTTCAGAATGCAGATATTCATCTGATCCATCAAATGGGAAGACTCTTGCTGCCAATAATAATAAATGCTAAATGATGACTAAAGGCTAATCAAAGTTATGGACTCAGGGAAGGGGGAGTTTACAGCTGTGCCTAAATGCTGATCGTAATTACAGGACAGCTAAGGAAATTGGTTCTTAAAGCAATCCTACTCCTCCACCGTACTAGATAATCCTCTCACTCAGAAATTCAGTTGACTATTGATTGAAGCCTGAAAGAGTAAATGTTTTGTGCTTTTTTTATATCATCTTCATTACATTAGTTTTATTTAATTCAGTTCATTAAACAAAATAATTTCACATTCATTTCACTACATACAAATCACTTCATTTATTATTTATATTTATTATTTCATTGATTGAGAGATTTAAATTTTGTGTCCATCTTTATAATGTAAACATTAAAGTGTAATTAATGTCCACTTAACTGCCCACCAGCAGTGCAACATCTGCAAGATCCCACGTCCCCACTGAAAATGACCGGTCATTTTCCAGGTTCAGGGTTTGAGCACCAAGAATGCTGCTCTGTCGCTGACACAAACACCTCTCTGCAGATTATTATCCTGGTTTGGATTACATTATCCAGTAGCATTGCTCTGAATCCAATTGACAGTTAGTTGAAGTCCTGATGAAGGGGGATTGCTGAGCCCCTGAAATGCACTGACTGTCTTTCTTTGTTTTTCTGTTGTCATTTGCGGAATCAATAAAACACCATTTTGGACTCTAAGAACATTTGTCTGGTGCACCTTTGGTTGACATATATAAGATTGCAATAAAGGCCTTCCTGCTAACAAATGTCTTTTTCTACACTCAAGCTCCACATTGAAATGTGTGAAAAATATTTTTTTAGTCTTAGATTAGGGCAGTCTTTGTCAACCAGGGTTCTCCATCCAGGCCTGCTCCCCCTCCCACCTTTTGTCATGCTCTTGATATTAAAGGGGGGCTCTGATGTGAAAAGGGGGCTCATGATGTAAAGAGGGGGCTTCTGGTAGGTTGAGAAACACTGAAGGCTTTATTCTTTATATATAGATAACTTATACTTAGCTACGATACCATGTGTAAATGCTGCCCACATGAAGAGTTTTTTTATGTGTTCTCTAAATTACAAATACAACATGTTCTCTTCACTAACTTGTGGGAGGGTTAACAAGGTGATGTAGTTTTCAGGCATAACCCTGGCAACTGTTCACTTGGATGTACATTAAATATTGAAAGCTATAATGTAGAAATATAGGAAAATGAGACTGTGCGATTAGAAGGTGGGAATGGGTTAGTAAGGTGCTGCTAATGAGTCTCTGACACTCAGGGCACCTTTACTAGAGTGTGAGTTGCTGCAAATATGCCATTTAAAACCACTCAGGTGTGAATTGTTTTAACCCTTTAACATCTTGTTCTCCACAGACCCAGGATGAAGACACAAAGCATTCAACACTTAAGCTGTGTTCTGTAAAAGTCTCCAAACTCAAAATGCTGTACCGGCAAGGTGGATTACTGGGGGGATCTATGTAAATTGATGGAGAGGGTCCAGTGAAAAGTATCTTTACGCATGTGGAAATACATAGTGGGTTGTTCAATTCAACAGCTAGGGGGCGTAGTAACATGTGACAAGTGCCCCCTGTTAAAGGTGTTCCAGCAATAGCCTTGGCTATAAATGGTCCAGCTGGTACTGCAACAGGTAACTTGTTAGAAAGAATATTTCAAGGGTCAATCTGTCCACCAGCTAGATGCCATCATGCCGAAACATACAAAAAACATGTCTTGCTTCAGACATACAATTGGTTAGGTTGTCTCTCTTTTTTTTAACTTTTTGATCAGGATGGGCATTTGGCCATTTACGTGTTGGTGGTTCTCCTAGAGAGGTCCACCGAACACCCACCTGTCATCCCAACCAGACCTCACAACACCACCAGGAGGTCATCACTTGTGTACCCATTCATCTCATCACACGTGAGTGTCCATCGCCCATTTCCACCCATTTTCACCTTTTTCACCTGATTCACTGTTATTTTCCCTGGTCTATTCACCTCCATAAATTCTGCCAGTCACTTGCGCTCCTTCCCTACCTTTCTTTCCGTTCAGCATCACACAGTTAGACATCCCAATATGCAATTTAAGCCACATTAAAAGGAGTAAGTGTATCAAATGTCTTCTGTTCATAGTGAAAGGTGAGTACCTTTTTGAATTATCAAGTAAATTGATGCATGCCTAACAATCATCTAGTCTATTCTTTTTTTTAGGAAATATGTTCACTAAATTCTACAGTGAACACTGATGAGGATACTTAATTGCTGAAGCTCCCAATATA
>NW_017306298.1:1087293-1145275 GCF_000935625.1 Nanorana parkeri
TATATATATATATGAATATGTACAGCTTATATACATATGTCCTGTGGAGGATTCAGCGCAGAAGGACACAACATACAAACTAAGAAGACAGGAAAACACAACTCAAGTCCTTGAGGCCAGGAAGTTGTAAACATTCTGTAATTAGGGTAAAATAGAGAATTACGGCATGGCTTAGCCAATAAAATATTCCTAATACAAGTGAGCTGGGCCGGGTAGTATAAGAATGGTTGTGCCAACACCCTAATATAGTAAAATGTACAAAAATGGTTCATAGGGCTTTCCAAGGTACAATCAATAACCAGTATCATTAATTCAATAACGAACAAAGTTTACTGATATTCAATTTAAATCGTGTTAAAAAACAGATACTATGTACGAATGGTTGAAACCTCCCTTCGATACAACTGCACTGGATCAATAAATGGTCAGCTATATATGTCTTTACAATGGTGTCTGATATATAGGTCACAAATAATCCATAGCTTGCCAGTGCTGTATTGGTAACAGTCTTCAACATGTTTCACATAAAAGAGCTTCTTCAGGAGAAGGGATATATTTGTGGTTCAATGCATCTGTCTTTTTGGAGATCATAAAGTGGGCCCAACCAGGAGGCAGCATGCCAGTGATAGGTATAATCTACAATTGCCCGCATAAAACGTATGGGGTACCCAGGTCCCGTATGCTTTTTTATGAAATTTTAAATAAAACATTAAATCTGCCCATATTTTGTTGCCATCCCTGACCTGGGATCTGTGCACCCCTAATTATAAACCATTGAATGCAACATTGGCAACAGAGATTTTTAAGACTCCTTGACTAACCTCCATCCTTACCTTCAGTCCTGCACAGTTGTAAAGGATCCTCTCCTGTACTACACAAACAAAAAATATTCCCAGCACTTGAAATCCTCCAAACAAATCCTTTATTTGCCAAGCATAAAAAATGCAGACAGCCTCTCCTATACTGAAGTTTCTTACTCACTGTAAGCTTCTTATAGTGTGCATTAGAAAATGCAGCAAATCACATATAGCCCGCTTCATTTCCTGGCTGCAGGATGTCCAGCATCATCTAGCCTTTTCCATCCTTGCCTTGCTGTCCCTGGCCCTCCACGTTCATTCATTGTATTTCAGTTCTTTCAATCATGGAAACATAGCATCACGTGTGAGTGTTGCATGAGGCAGTCTGCATGTAAATGCCTGGGAATGCTAACTCCCCCAGACTGACACCCACCCATCAAGGTATTTTTGGACCAGTGCTTGCATTAGCCAGCCACACCCACCAGCCATGATCTGCTGCAATGCATAGAGCAGCGCAGAGACCTAGTGATGACATAAAATAAGGTATGTAAAGAAAGCAGAAAGGTTTTTTTTTTTTTTTTAAACAAGCATTTGTTGATAAGGAGAGACTAGAGGAACTACAGAAGGGAAAATAAAAGCAGGATAAACTACAGCTTTAAAAATGATTCCCATTTCCTTTTACAAAAGAAAAATACAATTAAAAAAAGTATTTGCATAAACTGGTTCTATTGGATATGAATGGTCAGCCATGGAACCTGGTGCTGAGAGAAATACTCAGGCTCAAGCGAGAGAGAGTGTTTTACTTTCCTGCTACTGGGAAATACCACTTGTTGCAAGCCACTTCATTTGCACAATGAAATCCATCTGCTGCTAGTGAGATGATGTCAACCAGCCATGTAGCAAATTATTAAAAAATCAACCATGTAGTTTCACTTGCTTGAAACTGAACACTGTTGCAAACATAGTGATTGCCCAAGCTGCAGAAACAATCTATTTACTGCATGGCCCTTCAAAAGGTAAAAAAGCAAATAAGATCTGAAATTTAAAAAAAATAGAAGGTAATATGTGGGTGATATTTATGAGTCAGAAATAAGAACTATCTGAATTGCAAAATAGCACCCAATCACATTTATAATTTGGGACTGAGTTGGCATTTTCCAGTTCACTTTTGACTTTGAAAGGGTGCTATAAAGGCTGTTTTAGGCTAGTACTGCATGGGCAATTTTTATTTTTTCATCCATACTACTAAAATCACTAATGATTAATTGATAAGCGTAGCTAAAAAGGTTTTTAGAAAATGACTCCCGATTGTGACGACTACACAGCTAGCATGATCACACAATCCTCCAACAATCATTACTGCATGCTTCCTATGTAGGTTACACCATAGGAGGGCCATTTGTTCCATCTATTTAGTCAATGATCAATAATATTAGTAGTGCGATTGAACTAATATAATCATGGCTCTCTAGCCTTAAAGTGACACTAAACTCAGGAGTTAAATCTTAAAAAATACATTCAAGTATCTTAACTATTAACAAAAATGTATCTTATTTGTGTATCACTTGGCTGTAGATCCTCAAATAATCTCTGAATTGGTGCTGACACTGTCCTTCGTTCTACAGGGTGGCTACTATTGTTCCCCACGGTCCCTGTGTGTGTTGTAAAGTAGCCACTGCCCCAAGCTCACTCCTGTGATGGACTACAAATTCACGTTTAGTTTACTAATTTGTATTGAGATTGTAGTCCATCGCAGGAGCGAGCTTGGAGCGGTGACTACTTTACAACACACACAGGGACCATGGGGAACAAAAGTAGGTCCCCTCCAGAAGGAAGGACAGTGTCAGCACCAATTCAGAGATGATTTGAGGATCTACAGCTCATTGATATGCAAATAAGATTTTTTGTTGATAGTTAAGATACTTGAATGTATTTTTAAGATTTAACTCCTGAGTTTAGTGTCACTTTAACGCTCATCTGCAGGCCCTTTCTGCAACGGATGAAAAGTCTGTTCCTTTCTGACCATCATTACTACATCTAGAAACAGCTGGCAATTACTAGTAAACGTCTCGGAAAACATAAATCTCAACGGTTTTCCTCGGGTCCCTACGAGCCCATTGACAGATAACTATTTTTAATTGATTTAATAATGATGTATTTCTGTAAGAGCTGAAATGAAATAAAACAAGAGAAGAACAAAAGCCATCAAGTCTTTTCTAGGATCTCTCGAAATATTTGTACACTTTTTTTCCCCAAAATTGATGGATTCTATTAGATAGCCGTAGAACCGAAACAAAACAAAATACGTTGGGGGAAAAAAAAAAAGAGTTTTATTGTGAGTTTTTTTTTTTTTTACATGTTGTCACTGCAGAGCCTGACCTAGTCTGTGTAGCTACGAGTCAGCAGCTGTGATTGCAGTAGAGATTTCACAGAGTGTAATTACTGCAGTGACACTAAGACTGAGAGGTACAAAGAAGGAAAGAGGAAAAAAAAAAAAACAAGGCACTACAGGTTATTAGCGCTAAACACTGGGAAAAAAAAATGACATGGAGAGTCAATGCGTAATTTCGAGGCTTATCAAGCCTCATCAGAAGCAGCAGGAGAGAGAGCCCTGCACTTCATCATCTCACTCTCTGACTCTTGTTGAAAATTACAGTAATTAAAAGAGAGCTAAGTACATTTCAGGCACGGGGTCCTTTTCTTTACCCACCACCTTTTAGTTGACTGCTGATTTTGTCTGACCTTTTCCTTGGCTCTGTCTGTTGCAGTCAACACAGAATCCTCCTGAATGGCTCCCTCCAACCTAATTACTATCTGCTGGGTGATGCAGTATTGATCAAAAAGGTGGCATAGCAAAACAAGAGTACCGACACTGTGGCCCGGGCAATCGAAAACTAATTCCAGCCCCATAGAAACGTCTCTTCCATCCCACTTATTACAAACAGCTGTGAAGTTGCCCAATCGATAAGTGCTGCAGAATTGCTTCTTTGACTAAAACGACGTTTGTTTGGGATTTTTTTTTTCTCTTCTTCCCCGTCCGCCACAATCAGTGGCCTCTGACTTCAAAAGATGGTGTGATAATGCTATATACCATTAAACTAATCCTGCAAGTTGGGGGATGCACGCGCTTAGGATAGCAAAGTGAGTCAGCGTATTAGCTGCTGAGGTTTTCTTTGAACACCGGAGATCAATCGTAGGTTGGAAGGAGGAGTGGAGCCGAGAAGGCAAAATTAGCAAAAAAGGTCATTAGGAAAAATAGCATTGGGGCTTTCCCCAGATTGGGGTGACTGAAACATGAGAATGACCATGTGCTTGGAAAACAGTCTGTAGAATTATCCGTAGCACTGCAATATAATATACAGGGAACAGCCAAGAATAGGGTTTTATTACAGATATACACTAACCTTATTCCGCCTGCTTCTGATGTTACAACCAGTTGCTATAGGTAAAGCTGGCCATACACAAAACAAAAAAGAGCAGATTCCTCCATCAACATTACGAGCATATTGATTGAGGGATCCCCGCTGTGTCCTTTGGATTCTGACAGCGGCCTCTCGCCGCTGTCAGGATGCCCGTACAGAGCCGGTAGCTCATTGGCTGCCGCCTCTGTTTGTACAAAAATTTTATGACCAGCTGCTTCGATAAGCTGATTGAGAGATGCCGGCCAAAAGGGTGCCAACAGTGGCACCGACTGTGCGAATTTCGTCCGGTTCCTCAAGAACTGGCCAAAAGTCTCACAGTCTGTGGCCACCTTTACAATGGTAAAGTGCAATGTTTAAAGTGCAGCCGCTCATAGCAATCAATCAGCAGCAATCATCTTTCATTTATTCTATCATTGCACTGATGGATGCTAAAGTGTCATTGATTATTGCAATTAACTGCGCAACATTGATCTCTTCTCTGTCTTGTTAAAACAAACCTGTACTGATGGAAATACAGAGGATGCCTGACCTTCTTAAAATACCAGTTACCTGGCTGCCATATAAGTTCTCTGGCTTAGGCACTTTCTTGATCACTGACCTAGAACGGGCATGCAGATCAGAAAAGTTGGAGTGAAGTTAGAATTTCTAATCGGCACACTTGTTCCCGGTCAGTCATCAGTAAGTATAAAAGATCGCAGATTAGCATGACACCCAGGCAACAAGCATTTTTCAGAAATGGAAGCCTCCATACTTCCTTAAGAAGGAATAAGTACCTTTTTTAGGCAAAGTGTGCTTGTTCTTTTTCCCCCTCTGCCCCCCTACATGATCCCACCCTCACCCTCTGCAGATCTATACTTGCTGAGATCCAAGGGATGCTCCCCCTCTGTTTGTGGACATCCAGTGCTGCAAGCCTCCCTCTCCTGGTCACATCCATCTACCTGCTAGGAGACCTCCCCATAGAAGTATAGAATGCCTAAATTAAGCTACTGGATCAGACTGAAAGCCAGGCAGATAGAATTTCTAGAAGGAGGGCATCCAATTCATTTCTCTCAGTAAGTTTCCTTTAAAAACAATTATGCAAAAAGAACGCCTGAAATAATTACTTATCAGCTTGAGAACATACTGATTTTGGTTGCCAGCATGGCCAGTTAAGAACAGATTCATAGTCATCAGTTCTTATGCTCTCTGCTGATGGGAACAATCAACAGGTCTCTACTCTGATGCTCTCTTTCAGCAAACATCCCATTATCAACTTCCTAGGCATTTGATCACCTGACTGACCACCGAGGTCAAAAGCAGCCTTCCTCCAAGACTGGAGTTTCAGCATTTTATTAATTTTTTCATGTTTTAATATGTTAGGTACAAAGATTGTGTTATTCGAAATTCAGTCAGGTTTTATCAATCCAGTATCTACCGAAAACTGGTTTTAGTTTTGCAAAAATGAACACTATAAAGTGGACATTTCAGAAACTTTACAAATGTATTTGAACTAATTCCTGTCAAGGCAATATACAGTAACAGTATCATTTAAAAAAACTAATTCTTCCTCTGTAAAGAGTTACTTAATTCGATGTACAGTCTGCATAAGATAGAAAAGCTGAGTAAGAGGAATTTTCTGAGATGGACAATTTAGGCTATAAAAATGGACATATTGGGCAGATAATTAATTTTAAAATGTTTTATATATTGCATCAAATTAATTCATGAATAAATTGCTTCAACAAGAAGCCTCCACTTTTCAAAATATTTTCTCGTGTTGTAGTCACTGCTCCAACTTCGCTCTCGTGATGGACTACAATCTCACGTTTAGATTACCAATTTGTACTGAAGTTTTAGTCCCTCAAGGGAGTGAGCTTGGAGCAGTGGCTACTTTACAAGACACACACAGGGACCATGGGGTACAAAAGTAGCCCCCCTCCAGAAGGAAGGACAGTGTCGGCACCAATTCAGAGATGATTTCAGGATGTAATAAAAAAGATATTACAAGTTGACAATGAGATTACAGGTGCACCAATAAAAGGAGCAAGAGTGCAAAGTAACCATGATACCATGGATAAGCATCCATTTCTGGATATTTTACAATTCTCTTTACTTAATCCAATAACAAATATATGAAGTAGCAAGTCAAAATGTCAGTCATAACAATTAATTTGAGGTATACACCTAAACAGTAGACAAGACATTCTAGTAAAGGTGCAGATTTACAAAACTTCATTTTGCTATTATTAGACTTCATCTGCCCAATAATTAAAATATATCTAAAGCTAAAACACTTTTTTTTTTAAATTTTGGATAAAGTAGGGAGGGGGTGACATCCCTTGTCTTATGCCACTGGTGTTCCATTGGAGAGACTTCCCTTCACTACCTATGCTGCAGACCAGTGGTGATCCTAGACTTTTTGCTGCCTGAGGTGGCGGGGGGTGCTGATGGTGCTCAACAGTGACACTGCCCTCCTTTGGGTGGTGCACAACACCAATGATACCGCCTTTTGCAGACCTGAGATGCTCTGGCTGGCGTCCCATCCAGCTCCTGGCAACAGGTGACATGTCTCTGGTTGCCAGGAGCTGGGAGCAACGCCAGCCAGAGCATCCCAGGTTGCTAAGAGCTGGGTGGAGAGATGTGTATGGCCCTTACACATCTCCCCGCTCAGCTCTTAGCAACCTGGAATGCTCTGGCTGGCGTTGCTCCCAGCTTCTGGCAACCAGAGACATGTCACCTGTTGCCAGGAGCTGGATGGGACGGCTGGAAAGGGGGCGGCATTGTGCAGCAGAACAGCCAATATACAACAAACATGCTGCTCTGCCTGCCGCCCCCCACGTAACCAAAAGACATGCCGCTTGAGGCAACATCCTCAGGCTGCCTCATTAAAGCGATGGCTCTGCTACAGATGCAACATGAAGTATGAAGGAATCTCTACAAAATGATGGAAATTCCCTGTTAGATAGTGGTCATGGAAACATTGAAAAATTTCCGCCTGTTCTGGTAACAGCTCACAATTTTGGATTTTTTTCAATTTCACACTCAATGACAGTGGTCACCAGGACATATAGAGTAAATAGATCTCCCTAACCGAGAAACAGAAATTAATAAAACCCCAACAGGGGATTTTAGAGTGTAGAGCAGGAAGATTTTTGGATAGCTGTCCTACTGTGGCTTTCCATTCTTTATTTCTTGGGGAGATACAGAAGTAGACTACAGGCCTTTCTTCCACACAGGAAATTTAGACTAGGTCCTGATTACTCACAAACCAGTTAATGGTTGGATTGTGAACAAAGAAACCCCACACAAATAGTAATTGAATACTGGACCCTAGAGCTGCAAGCCTACAGAGCTAACCATCCTGCTTTCCCTTTATAATCCTCTACAACTCTGATAAAACAGACATACGTGATAGCCATATGCTAATGTACTCTGTCTGATTTAACATTTCCCATTTGATATGAAAAACACCGAAGTGTTTTTAATTGGATTTGGGTGTTTAATAGAACACCGTTACTATCTATTCACGACAAAGAGATTTTTTTTTTTTTACATTGTGAAGAAAATGTAAAAAGTGTTCTCACGGTTTGGGTTTCTCTAAAATAGATTATACAGAGTCTACACCTGTGACTTAAAAAGAACATAGGAAACCATTAACATATTTATTAATCTGAACCTGTGAATCACCGCCTTGTAGACATGTGCAAATCTCACTTTTCAATTCTAAACATATGTCAGTAACATTTAGCAAATATTAGTTTGGTGAAAAAATCAATTTTAGAGGAATTTCTAGAAATATATATAGGGTAATAATCTGAGATGGTATGTTACAGTTCGGTAAGGACTACTAGATTAGGAAAGCTATACATCCGGGAGCATAAAACAAATGTTTGAAGTGTATATAAAGCCAAACATTTTCTTTAGTTTTGACTAGAGTGATGAACAGTCAGACTCTCTGTAAAGTTTTTATTGCCATCTATGTTCCATTTGGGGAGATTCTGCCCTCTATCAGTATTGGTGAGTAGAAATGTGTTTAGGTTTGGACTGAAGTAGGCCAAACCTGAGTTCCTCTGAACACTCAAGTGCCATGGGCCACCCACCTAATCAGCTGTGGGCTGGGACAGCTAAATATAAACAAAGTGGTGGGATGCTTGTGCTAATATAATTGACCTTATCTGGCCACGTGGTCATATTAGGTCAATGTCTTGACCATATATAGACTTGTAGTCATATAAGGTTAATGATGCCACTGCATCCCACCCCTTTGCTTAGAGTTCTCCGCCCGCATCTGATTGGGCGGCAGCGGAAGGAGCTTCCGTCTGTGTTCAGAGGAGCTTAGGTTCATTCCAGGTTTTTGAGGAGCTCCTCTGTGTTCGGAGGAACTTAGGTTCGGTCCTAGTTTAGTTTGGGTTTGGCCTGAACCGGGGCTTATCCCTACTCGTGACCACTGCCACCAAAACATGAAGTAATGAGAAATTGAAAACTTTAGAGTTGTCACCAGAGAAAAGGTTAAGGATAAATCAACTAATTGGGACAAATGTTTTGGTGACAACTATCTAAAAAGATCTGGTCTTGGGTCTAGGATTAGAAGAGCCTAGTAAAGACAGTCATCTAGTTTACACATTTATCAAACTGTACCAGGTGAATACTCCACTTAGGAGATTTCTTGTTGTGTTTCCAAGATAGAAAGTGAAGGACAACGAGAGCAAAAAAAATTGCTGTATATAATTATTATATAAAAATTGTTTTTAAAAAATGTATAAGAATTATGTAGATAAACATCCTTATATAGTCTATATTCTACTGCTTTCACACAAGATTCATACAACGTCCACATGAATTTTCGAATTTAATTGAATTGAAAAAATATGTGAATCCTGGATGAATGTTGTGTGAATCTTGTGTGAAAACATTTATAAATAGACCTGTAAGGGTATCTACACCAACAAAGTGTCAATTAATCAAAATGAAAACCCAAACATCCCCAATATGATCAATAATTTCCCTCTTACACCTTCACCCTGATGGTCAGACAAACACTGCCCTACTCCGAGGCCCCACACCTATAGAGTAAGTTATAAACGTGAGAAGTGATGAATTATAACACTGTCTCCAATAGAGTAGGTGGTAAGCATTCTCCAATGGCCGCCCATATGATTCTACTGATTGTTTTAATTTACGCTTTAATGCTATGTTTCATGTGCTTTCATGTTTTAAAAAATATTCTCTAAAATCTCCAGCCTTCCTACCTGGTGATGCTGCCATGAAGGGCCTTAAAAGACAACTGTCTTGCAATTGTCTCCCCGATATATGCGCCCCTGGTGGAGACTACAAATGGCCATGGTGACACACATTGCACAGGCTTGGTTTACTATTGTCACTATTAGTAAACTGGACCAGAGCCATGATGTGCAATAGACACCAAAGCATTTGCAAAGTGGCCGGAGGATATCATCAGCACTGAGATGCAGAAAAAGGATAAAAAGGTGAAGTATTTTATTATTATTATTAATAATAATAATAATAATAATAGTAATAATAATAATAATTTCAAGCAGATATTACCTTTTAATTTTGGGTGAGGTAACTTCTTAATATTATTATTATTATTATTATTAATATTATGTTGTAGTAGTAACAGCATTAATAATCATAATAATAATAATAATACTTTGTAGGAGTAGCAGCATTATTAATACTAATGATGATAATAATAATAATAACAGCTAACTGAGTTAGGGTTTACATTTACTTTGAATGACATATCACTTTTGGGTCAGGTAACTTCTTAACAAGACCTTTTCCTTTCCCTTAAATCTAAAAATACTTCCCTTGAAATAAATATACTTTGCTACAACGCAATACACCAGTGGTAGGCAACCTTGGCACTCCAGCTGTGGTGAAACTATGAATCCACTCATGCCTTTGCCTCTGGGAGTCATGCCTGTGGCTGTCAGACCCTTACAATGCCTCACGGGACTTATAGTTCCACAACAGTTGGAATGCAGAGGTTGTCTACCCCTGCGATACACTATACTATACACTACACATTGCTAAAAACACTAATGTGGGCAGCACAGTGGCTCAGTAGTAATCACTTCTGCCTTGCAGCACGTGGGTCCTTAGTTTACATCAGGACCCTTATCAGCGTGGAGTTTGCATGTTTTCCCTGTGTTTGTAGAAATCTTTAGTTTCCTTCCACACTCCAAAGACATGCTGCTGGTGGGTCAACTGGCTTCTGTATAATTTGGCCCTAGGTTGTATATGACAAAGGGACGTTAGATTGTAAGCTCCTTGAGGGCGGGGACTGATATAAATGTACAGTATGTAAAGCGTTGCATAAATTGTGGGCGCAGTAATAATAATAATTCTGAATTGAAAAAACAAGTTGGATTTAAGCCTGACATAAATGTTCCTATTCGCTGCATATGATTGCCAGTAATAGTAAAAAAAATAACCATCTGTAATTATCAGCCTGCACCATCCATTGCGTTCTGATTTGGCAACGGCGTTTATTTCAACGTAGCAGAGGCGGTAACAAGGTTCCATACAACGTAACACGGTATTCCAAAGCTGAAACATTAAATATACGCAAAAGGAACACATTAGCCATTAAGTACACAAGTAAATGAATGCACGCAGGGAATTAACAACGGAGTAATTCTGTGCAAAAAAAAAAAAGAGAGACGGGCGGAGAGGGAGAAAAAAAAATGGTAGCTGCATTAAGAAAAGACAAGCTATTTTACAAGAATACCAGGTGTAATTTCATTTTGACACTGCATATTTTATATAAACTCTAGTGTATAATAGCAGATCTCTCTTTAAAATTGTGAATAGTGTCAGCATGATAACCTGCACCCCATCATCAGTCACTTCAGGCTTGGTGCGATTTCAGTTCACAGTCTCTTTATTGACACCATAGCAGGTGTTCACTAAACATCCTCATTGTGTCTCTCTGTAAGACGAATACAAGCAGCGGTAAGCTCTAATCCCCTCTACAAGCTTCGGCAGTATTTGGAGAATTTCAATCACAAAACGCTTTGATATCTTTAGCATCTGAGGTCCGATTCAATGGGATTTTGTTATGGGAGGTTTAATTGGTACAGCGGTTGCTTTTCATTTTTTTTTAAGCCGCGAGTTGCGGGTTTCTTTAGGTTGCTTTTTTTATTTATTTAAAAGGAACATGATTTTACATTTTTTTTTTCTGCATTTTGTTTTAAATCATTTGTACTGATTTAAAGTTGTAGTTTAAAGTGATAGTAAAGTTTGAGCTATTTCAAATGCTGATTAAATCACTTACAATGGATGCTGCTCCTATATATTTAAAGGAGAACCATGAGGTGAGTGAAAATCACTCATACTCATAGTTTGAGCCAATGTGTGACAATGAAACTGTAACATGTCGGCTCAATAGATCGGGAAGTGAGCGAACACAAACCGACGCTCGCTCACTTCTAAATTGTCTCCCTGCAGAGGGCCGTGACTGTCAGTCATGACTCCCTGCAGGGATTCCCCCTCTCCCCGCTTCGATCCTCTATCGCTGAGTGGAGGAACGGACGGGGAGGGGGCGGGCACAGCTGGCTTTGCCTCTAGATAGGCAGAGCCAGCTGTCACTCACGCAGTTGGGTGAATCTCGACAGTAATGTCGGGATCCGTCCCAGCTGCGGCGGTCTCAGTATACCGCAAGCTGTAGCTTGTGATATACTGAGCTCTGGGTCACGGGAAGACGTTAGTTTTTGTCCTCCCATGACCCTTAAGAGAACTATGGGGAAAAGCACTGACCCCATAGTTCCCCTTTAAACTTTTTCATGCAGAATCAGCTGGTCTCCTGAGCACTGGCCTTTATATCCTGTGTGGCTCATTTAATTTGCAGGGTTCTATGGAGTCACCCTTGTGTGTGCTAGTAAGCTATGTGTGTCTCCACAAACACACAGGCACAGCAAGACAAGCCCTTTCCCTCCCTCCCCACCCCTGCTCCTTCTTCGTCTCTTCTCCAAACTAGTACAGTAAACTCCCCATTATCCGGCATCCACAGGGATTGGTAGATTCCAGCTAAATGTAGATTAAATGTAGTTTCTGGTTGCTTGAGAGTTACTATTAAAAATAGGTCTAACAAATGCCATACCCCATACTATACCATACCATAACATAAACATAATATTGAAATGCAGGAGTCAAAAGCAAATTAAGACAAATAGGCACTCAATCGTTTCCAGGATAAAACATGTCACAGATCAGCAGAACAGTGAGTACACAGGGGATTTTTTTCTTTCTGGTTAGATGAACGTTCTGGTGGAGACTGAGCTGTCCCTTATGATCTTGAACTGCACAGGAAGTTCAGGGAAACTAAGTTGAGTGAGTTGGAGCTGTCTGGAAACAAGATGACTGTAAGTGTTTGGGCAAAAATGTAAAGAAATATTTTGCTAGGCAATTGTATATTTGTTTGATCTGCATTCATTATTGAAAAAACGTTTGAGAGTTCAATACTGCTTTAAATTGTTTTTACTTTTCTGGTTCCTCCTTTATCCCCCTTATCCGCAGGCTAATTAAGTTTTTAAATAAAACCATTCTGTTTTGGAATTATTTTAGACACAGTGACATCATCACTGGCTCTTGGTGTTTCTCTATGCCTTGCAGGCAGAGCATGCATGGTGGGAGGGGCCAGCTGGGTGATGCACATGGCTTCCTGAAAACAGGAAGCTGTGGTAATGCACACATGTGATGCTGAGCCTCCATGATTGATAGGACTGAAATCCAATAAATGAAGGGGCAGGCCGGGGAGGAAAGTGCTAGACCAGTGGTTCCCAACGTATGTAACCTCAGGACCCACATTTGTCCTTGGTAATTAAGTCGCGAGCCATGTCGCACTGCACTAGAACCTACGACACTTGGGTACCGTGCATTCCCTGAGGACAATATCACGCAGCTAAGGAGCTTAAAGGAGGCACTAAGGGGAAGATTTTCCAAAGAAGCCTACAGGTAATGGGATACAGACAATTATACATATCTAATGTGTTTGGTGCACACTAAAATAAATTTCCTAAACTTCAGCTATAAGGACTGGCTTTAAGGGAATCTCTGGAAACCAGCCTGAGGAATGCACCAGTAGCTTCTGCCGATGCCAATGCCATGGCTTAAAATGCAGGCTTAGAGGTGTTACTGATATATTCCTTATTGTAGCCTTTCTGGCCTCCTCAGGGGTGCCTCGGGCTGGCCACCAGCATCATGTAAGTGAATTATGTGACTCCAGGGAGGAGGGGGGGTCTAGTCAGAAAACAATGAAACTTTGCCTTCGTCCAGGTCTGCTCAGATCTCTGCCATGTTGCCGCTGCTGCACCTCCCGATGGGATGGTGGGACACTGATATGAAGGGGGGACTGAGGACTCTGATGTGAAGGGAGCTCTTGATGTGAAAGAAGGGACTCTGATATGAAAGGGGGGCTTCTGATGTGAAGGGGGCTTCTGATGTGAAGGGGACTTCTGATGTGAAGGGGACTTCTGATGTGAAAGGGGAACACTGATATGAAGGTGGTACTGAGGACTCTGATGTGAAGGGGCTCTTGATGTGAAAGAAGGGACTCTGATATGAAAGGGGGACTCTGATGTAAAAGGGGGGCTTCTGATGTGAAAGGGACTTCTGATGTGAAGGGGGCTTGTAATGTGACTCTGATGGGGTGTGGTACCTCGTGATTTTCCATACTTATAAAAGGTGCCGCGACAAAAAAAAAGGTTGAGAAACGCTGCCTTATTGCACCCATTGGTGAGGTTCTAATAATTTTGGGATACATTAAAAAAGGGCTACAAAGTCCATCTGGTTTTAGTTGCTGCCTGTGTACTCATTAGTAAAGTTTCCCCTAGCTTCCTGATGCTCCCTGTTTGACCAGTTGAAGTTAAATCAGTAGTGGAACTCAGTGTGATCAAGTATGAGCAGATGTCTCCTGGTCTATCATTCTCAAAATGAATGAGCCCAGCTATAATCAGCATATGGATATTTTCTTTTATTTGGCTTGCATTAAGCTTTAAAAAGGATAATTTGTTACCAATTGATAAGACGGTTGTTTAAGTATTCTTTATTACCCACATACATTGGAGAGAAGCTGGTGAAAGATGCTATTGTCAATTGGAAATACCATCATTTACACAATTTAACACCTTAGCACATTGGGCTATGGCCTAAGAGCACTTTACATATCATTACTTGTGGTGGATGTGGCATCACTGGTGTGGCCGACATGACCATGGTCCTTATCTATGCTACATATTAAGAAGAGAAGCGTAGGGGACACAATCACAAACCTTTAATGGTTTGTATAAACTATTCTGTGGGTGACACAAAACAAAATCCAGCTAATACATTCCCATATACAATTATGCAAAGAAAAAATTTCATAACCAGTGGGACTTGAATATCGGAACAGATGCAAGCAATGACCGCAATTCCATACTTTGTTAACCTATCGTCGGATGAACTTGAATGCTGTCACATACCATAACTGCTTGTCAATCACAGTCCTCAGAAGCATCACACCTTTCACTGTCTCTCCTACCTTTAGCCCAGGGGCTTCTATCACTTTACAGAGCATTATCCACACACTATACCCAATGTCACAACACATAACAGGATATCAAAGCTTCTTGTGGTTTCTTTTTTTTTTACACTCAATAACTCCTGTTAGACTTCCTGGCCATCTGCCTGTGAGCTATCCAAATCTTTGATGTTTGGATTGCCATGTTTACATTGTATGAACTTTTCCATCTTTTGTCTTATCGACAAATATTCCCTACTTCCCCAACAACTGTTTATTTAACCTAGTGTTTCTTAGTTTGTTATTTCATCTTCAGAATATTTACTTTAAGATTACAATGCATGTATTTGTTATCTAAATTCTTAAGCTATGAAAATGTCATTGTAATCATTAAAGATACTGTTTTTTTATATGGTGGATAAACTTTTTCGTGGTTTGTGATTGAAGTTTTGTCATATCCTGTCATACCTAATATTATTTTAAACTATTATGTATTTTCAGAATCAACTTATTTGTGTTGTTATAATAGGGATTATCTGAAAGGAATTTCATAAGTAATGTTGAGGTATTTGTTGTGATATATTTAAAATCATATTTTATTTACAACATTGTCCATCCTCTACTGCATGCCATGCTGGTTCTCTCTTAACTTTCTGTGACCATGGACGAGCATGTACTTTGAACTCTTACTGTGATATTTTTGTAACTGTACCTATTGCATTGTGAGACCAGTATTGTTAAATGGGGAGCACTGGTTATCTCTCAGCACCATATGCTTTGCCATTGGTCTTCCTGTTGTGAAGACAGTTGGGAAAAAAATTATTTTTGTCTTACCTAAAAAAAAAATGTCACAGGACAAAGGGTGTTAATACCTCAACTTATACAGCTACCTTTAGCTTGGATATTGGCAAACCAATCAAAGTTGTAAGACAGCCCTATATAACCCTTCCCACTCCCAGCTTACCTTAGTTTCATAGCAAGCAGTACAAAGGTTGATCACAGAAACCAGTGGGGAGGGTCCTGTGATGTATCCTAACAAAACAGATTTTACAGGTAATCCAAAAATCCTGTTTTCACAATCATACATCACAGCACACAGGAAGGTAATCATTTAACTGATGGGATGCCCAAAGGCAGTCCAACCAAGGGACAGGCAACACCCAAACAATTGATTACAGGCCCGAGAAAACAATTAACACAAACAGGGAGCAATAACAGAGGGGGCCCACAGAGAGTATGTCAGAAGTTTGACCACATTCACGTAACATGGTCTCCTGGGCCAGTTGGGAGCAGTTTCAGAGGGAAGGCATAGATCAGATTGAACTGATTCCATTGAGTCACCAAGGCATCCACAGCAAAGGCCAATGGATCCCTGGTCCTGGCAACAAATCTGTCAAGATTGTTGTTGAGTGTCCCCCACTTGCGACACAGTTCCTGTAACATATCCAGCTGAAGGGACCATTCTCCAGGGTCCAGATGTTGACATTGAGGAAGTCCCCCTGGCAATTTTCCATGCCTGGGATATGTAAGGCAGATAGGGCCATGATGTAAAGTCCCACCCTAGCCAGGATCAAGTCCACTCCCCTTTGAGCTGTGGAAATTCTGGTGCCGTCCTGATGGTTGATGTGAGCCATGGCCACAGCATTGTCTGACTGAATCTTAGTCGGGCTTTCCTGCAACTAGGAAGTCCAGCATATAAGGGGAAACCGAATAGCCCTGAGCTCCAGGATGTTGATTGGCAAACGAGATTCCTCTGTCAACTAGGTTCCCCAGGACTACTCCCCAGACTGACAGGATGGCATCTGTAATGAGCACCTTCAGACTATCGTAATGAAAGATTTCCTAGATTCCAACACTGGGTTGGAGATCCACCATGTCAGGGGAAGTTTTGTCTTGGGCGACCACTGGACTGCAGAGTCCTGACATGAAAGCTGGAGAAAGGATATTTTCATGAAGAAAAAAGACTAGTGTCCAAAACATGGTCCAAGTACTCAAAGTAATGGGAGGGTTGCAGCATGACTTCTGGAGGTTTGGGACTCAGCCGAAGCTCCGTAGAGTTTTTATTGTTTAAGTAAATGTAAGGCTTCCACAGACTGTTCTCTGACAAGAAGGTCATCTAGGTACCCCAATATGGGGATGCCCTGAGACCAAAGCAGAGCTAACATGGGGCAAGGGGGAAGGACAACAGCTTGGTAATGTTTTGTGCCCACAGCAAACTGCAAGTAACATTGATGGACAAGAAAAATTGGGATGTGTAAATATGTACAAAATACTGCACAAAGAGCCAAGAAGAGTGCCTCATGTAGGATTCAGTGCCCTCGCACATTACAGGCCAACCTTGCACCTTTCCTCCACCGGGATGGTCTGCCAAGGCCCTGATGAGGAGAAAACTAATCCCGGTAGCTGCTGTTAGGTGCTGCAGTGGCTGTGAGCAACATTAGGGCAACCTGTTAGAAGACTCTTCAGTATAAAAGAGCAGAATAAGATGTATTTCTCTTAGAGCAGAGAGAAGGTGTTCATCCCCTGAGAACACTAGTAATAACACTTGGAGGTCAATACTCTTTTCTGGTTGCTATAGGCAGGGGCATGCTCTTCTTAGTCTACAGTAACAGAAGTCACCTTAGTGCCACTAATATTGTAACATCTGGCCCCTGTTGTGGCTTTCCATTGATTTCCATTCCTGTTCTCTCATAGCCTCTTTTTGAAGTCACATGCTGAAATCTTACTAACCAGACTAGTTGGTGGCCATAGAAAGCATATAAATTGTATTGATCATCAGCATAGAAATGGTATTTGAAGCCATGGGAGGCTGACAACTGACCAGGGGGTGTAGATAGAGAATATTAGGGTTCTGAGGACAGAGCCTTGGAGGACCCATAGAGAAAGAAGTAAAGAGGAGAGGAAGAGATGGAGTTGTAGGTGACACTGAAGAGGCACTTGGTAAATGTAACATCTCTTTAAATAAACCCTCAATTTCTGCCCCTACACCCCCCTCCCCCCATCCCCCCCTAGCTTAGGAAGGTTTTATATTTTGGGAGTTTTATGGGTGAATTATGAATTAAATAATTAAATGCATTATTTTCAGATGGGAGTGGGGTGTGATTGTTTTATGATTTGTATTGCAAGCACAAAGTGGATTTATTGCAAGTAATTAAACTTGTTTTTCACAAAGTATATATGTGTGTGTGTCTCAGTGCATCATCTTGGAGAATGCAAAAAAAATAAATTGTGGTCTTTTATATCAGCCTGGAGCTTATTTTTACCTACTGTATTTGAGATAAGTTTTAATGTAAAAATTATTCTCTTAAGCATTATTCACATTAAAATGAACTCCATAACTTAAATGCAACTTAAGAAGAACAATCTACTATATGAGGGAAAAATTACTTTTCATATGGTGTTTGTGGTTTTAAGTGAGCTGCAACTATGAGAGGACTGATAAGGTCATCTCTGCTCACTTTGATCTCTCCGCTTGTTTGTTTCATCCTTCTCAGCATATATGCATGCAGCCCATCTAATTGGCTGCTGCTGTATGATGCCGCTGTAAATGGAGTAACACAAGGCTGAAATCAAATCCAATTCAGGTACTTACACTGGCTGAATTAAAAAACACATTCCATTAAGTATTAAGACATGGCTGCATTCATTTGTGTCTATTATATCTGCTTGAAGTCCATGCCTTATACATTGAAAACTATCATATTTATTTATTTTTGTGTACACACACAAGTCTGTGATTTTTTTTAATAGTACTACAAATTTTATGTCATATTTTGCTACAAGTGGCTAATTTCAAATTTTCACACAGTGAAAAAAGTACCATTCGGAAAAACCCACACTTGAACTTGTTACTCACAGGTAACAGCGGTTTTGCTGACATCAGAAATTTGCAAGAAAAAAAAAAGTAAATGTATATATGTTATATGTTATATACATCTGATATCATTGTAGCTCAGAAATTAAGATTAACTAATTCCTTCATATAATATGACAACAACATTTAATAACATAAATGTATCCGTAAGATTTTAGGGGTGCATAAAAGGTTTGTCACATCCATGTTTGGCCAACAAAATCTACTAAAGCAGGCATATCAAATAGCCACATGAATTCCTAGTATGTCTTCCTTTTGGCTCTAGGACACAGTAGATTTTTGTCTGTTCTATAGATATGTCATTTCCCTTTTATTATAGGTCAACTGTTCCATGTTGCAACAATGCACAAACAACATTTTTTTAAATATATTTTGAAATGGCAGTGTATTTATGTTTTATACATATGCAGAGTTTTGGCTTTGAAAAGCAACATGGTCCTTTGTAGAATTGACCAATACAATTTGGCCATCTGTTCCATTTGAGTTTTACATACCTGCCCTAAACCCAGTTTTAACAACCAACTCTCCAATCTACTTTGCAAACACACATCTTTAGCCAGCAGAATTTGATCCGGCCCTGGGCAGCCCAAGGTACTCTTAAATCCAGTCATAAGCAGCCACTAATGACAATAATAACTCTTGGTCAATGGAATACTGTAGCTATTCTGATGAGTTTTTTACTCACTGCCGTGTGCGCCATGGGACACTTTAAAGCCTATGGAGATCCCAGACGCATAGATATTTTAAATAGCCACATGAGCTATATTGGCATGTTAATTATATGTGAACAGCTCATAACTCAGCTATATATATATATCTCTCTTAAAAGCAAGAAATTATTTTCACTTGTGATCAATCAACCTTTACTTCTGTGCTATCGCGTATTGTGAAAAGTACTACAAGGTGTTATGATTACATTCTCTTTTATTGGAGAAGAAAAATCACATCAGGATATTTTGACGCTGCGCTGCTTTTCCTCCCCACTGGGTATTGACACATTTTTGCCCACGGAGGTTTCAGCAACTTATCAATGCTCATTACTGGTTTGCTGCCTATACATCACAAACAGTAGGTAGGCAAGACTAAGGACATCAACCAGAGTGAGAATGGTAGGACAGGAGGCTTCTAACTGAGAGCTTAATGACGAGGAAAAAGGCAATATCTCCAATGTTCTTTTTACGGCGTTAGCCAAGCTGTGCTTTGGGCTGAGACAAAGATGAACGCCACCTCTAGATAAACCGATCCAAAATTGTTCAGCTGAATCAAACACTGAGTAATTTGTCTGTGGTGTGAATCAATAAATGGGAATCAATTCGATATCTTCCTAATAGTAGGTGAGATGAGACAAAAAACAAAAACAAAGCCTTAAACAATTTGCTGTTCTTGTTTACAGAGACGTCAACCAATTTGGCAGCAGGGATCCAGCCATTAAGCTCTGGGCAATGTTGATGCCAAAAAGGAAAGTGTTAAATTGGTTTGCTGTTGTGAAATTCAGAAAAAGAACAAAAAAACAAAAGGATGACTTTCTTGATGAGATTGGTGTGCTGAGAAAGAACTATTAGATATATTTGATTCTATTTTGTATATAACCTGAAAGTAGTGATGGATCATGAGATTGTATGCAGGGGCACAGACGGTACATGGGAAGAGGACAGTCAGTCACAGATGGGAACAAGGGATGTATGGGCAAAGAGAGTGGCAAACGGATAATGGGACATATTGTTCACTCATTCTTCACTCATTCTTCCCATTTGGACCAATACTTTGGATTCATCATCGGGTGATTATTGTGGTAATGATTGCTGTTCATATGGTCTAATAGCAAGACATTATTGCAGAGAAAGCTTTTGAAATTTATCATTGACAAATAGTAGCCAGGAATGTGTTCATCTAGGGATGAACATACGTGGGCTAATTTATTGGACAGTTCAGGACACTCAAAACCTTGGCAAATGCAAAGTAAGTTATAAACAATTAATAACTGGGTGTTAAAAGGCAGGAATATAAAAAAGGGGGTACAAAGACCACAGAGGCTTACATATACAATCATCATACAGGGGTTTTAATCCTCTGTGACATTGAAATCCATCAGATTTGGCTTCATAAAATCACACTTAGCTACATAAAAATATATAGATTTCCAAAGATGTAACCTCTCACCAGATCCACTACTTCAGTCCCTTTATAAAACAAGTAAGGGGCTCTGTTGCTTATTCACAAGTTTCAGGCCCCAAAGTGGATACTAAACTATGGCCCCTCACAGCATTGTCGACAGCTCATAACTGTCTTTATCACAGGCACTGGTGACACCCTTGTCATACACCTACTGATTTATACAATATTACAAACCACAGTGTCTAAGTGATTAGCAAGCTTGGTTTCACTCTGTTGCCTTGGTTCAAATACTGCCCAGGACTCCAGCTCCCTGGAATTTGCATGCCCTCTCTGTATGTATATGTGTTTTCTCCAGTTAAAGCCAATCTTCAAACACATATACCAATCTTCCAATCCATCCTCCCCTCTTATCCTGCTCCCACCCATTCACAAATGATAAGAAAACCCTTAATGCCCCTTGCCCTCATTGGTGCCTCTTCCGGTAGTGGAGACCGGTGGGCAAAGTCCCCCCTTCCTTGCAAGGCAAATTGTCCCCATGTTGAATGGAAAGGATCGCATCCCCAGATCAGGTCTCTAAGAGGACAAAGTCCTTTATTAGAAAAAAGTAAACAATGGTGTAATTCCAACATCAATCAAACCTTCCAGGGATGAAGATCCTCAATAATCACTATGACCTGGAGCCACAATGACCCACCAACCCTGGATGTTGAGACAACAAAATGCCAACCAAAAATGTCTGCCTGCTGTATGTCAACAAAACAGCTTGGAATCCACGGGGATTCACAAAATGACAGGTCACTTAGCAGGGGGTTCAGGGGTGAAAATCCAAATATTGCCAACATGCTGTGTTTTATTTAAACTCAAATTTCACCCAAACCCAAAGCTCATCCCTACTTGTAGGCACTGTGACCTACTATGGGGGGCAAAGCCTGATTGGAATGGCTCTATATATTCTATAAACCACTGCATAATACATGGGTGCTTTATACAGGGGAAATAAACATATTTCTGATTGGGTAATACTTAATGCTCATTTTACAGCCAGTCACAGCCTGGTAGGGTTTGGCTAGGGTCAGTACTCTATAGTGGAATGGAGATGAAGGTCGAGGCTTGTAAACAATGACAGCTGATCAAATGCATCAAGATGGTTCTTGGAGTTTATGCTTTTACGCAATTATCCCCCCAAAAATTATTACTATTATTTGGATTCATAAAAAGAGTGAAACCGACATCCTCTCTACTTTCTCTATATTAAATAGCATACAGACTCAGAACAGTTTCTGAAAAGTATTTAAAACACGTCACAAACTAAAGATTCGACATGTTGGGTGTCCACGGTGGGTCAACTGATCTGCGAATGATGTCTATGAATTTTGATGTGTCCCTCTCGCTGTTACTGTCCAATGTGGCACTTCTGCTTGTAGTGGGGTGAATGGAACACCAGTTTCCCAGTGCAGTTCTTTTTAAATATACCCAAAGTAATTTACCTCCTGGGCCATCAATTCAATCCTTTCATTCTTCAAGGACTCTTCAGGAAACAAAATCCTGCTAAGAAGTGCTGAAGCATATAATTCTTCATTGGCCAACTTTTCCGACTTCAGTATATGTAGTCCTTCAGCTCCCAATTGTCTGATATGTTTATATGTTGAAGTGCTTTGTGTTAGCTGATTAATCATGAACGAATGAGCAAATTGCAACACTTTAACGTAAGTGGCACTCAAAAGGCTCTTGAGAAGTGAACTCTGCACAATGTGAAAGCTATTCTTTACAGCAGTACTACAAAAATGTCCCGATCAAATTATCCCTGAAAACTTAAATTGAAAAGCAAATGGACATGTTTTTGAAGTGTACTAAAACTGCTCACTTTAGTAAATATGTCCAAACTGTTTTGTACAGTAATCTTTCTGAAATATTAAAATGGTGTGATTTCACTTTCATCCCTGTTTAGCTACTGAGAATAAAGGTCCTTGCAATCGAAGCAAATGTCAGCCTGATACTTCAGCTTACAATAGGCACTAGTAAGGATTAACATTTGTTGTTTTAAAAGGTAACCAAAATTATATACAGTATAATTGTCCTTAGCCCACTATTACTGGACACATTTAAAGATCCTATTACAGACTAGATGCATACAATGTCATCTTCTAGGAGGCTACTGACAGCCAGGAAGTGACCCCGCCTTGCAGAACATTTTACATTTAAACACCATTTTGCGCATATGTGCTGACCCAGCCATTAAAGATAACTGCCTAGGGTGCATGCATATTAGGAATAGGCTGCTCATTATTCTCCCCAGCTGGTCATTATTCTCTAAAACCAGGCTCTGCCTTAGGTACTTAACTGGTTAAATAAATAAAATAAATCCTGATGCTTTTGCTTCAGTGCTTTTTGAGCCCCTGAAACAAACATACAGATAAGCAATTCTGACACTTCTCTGACACTTATTTACAGCATGTTTGTTCCAGGTAGCCAGGCAACTAGTATTTCAAAGAGGGTCAGTGACGGCAGCCCGATACTTTTCACACGGGAGGAACCTATAATGACAGAACAGACTTATTTTAAAATATGCAGATTCTAGGGTTGTCTTTCTGACCTAAAACACACACACCAGGGACGTGTGGTCAGGGGAGGCAGGAGAGGCAGTGCCTCACCTAGTATTATGGAGGAAAACACTGCCAGCTTCGGACTTGGTCCGGTCCGAATGAAATAGTGCTTACAGCATTTTGTTCGGACCGGACCACAGGCATAATGTGCCTTGCGCTCCCATGCGGCCGATCGCTTTGCGGCCTTCGGGCGTGGCTACGCTGCCATTCAGTCCAATGGGCTGCCACGCCCCCTCCTGCACCACAACATACTGAGCTGGCCGCAATGCGATGCAATACGTTCTGGCCAGAATCGGGCCGGAAGGCACTGTGTCTGGTGTGAATGAGGCCTTAATGCCATTTTTTCCCCTCTTTTTTTTTATGCCAATGGGAATTTTCAATTGCAGTACAGTTGCAGTGCAGTCCCATGGATTGCAATGGTCATGTTTTGTAAACGGGGCCTCCTGCCAAATGCAACATGCTGTTTAAAATTTGCAAAAGCAACAAGGCATTATGGCAGTGCCATGCATACCAGCCTAGGCCACCGCTATTTTAGCTTTTTGGTGGTTGGTCCGTTGGGTGACAGGCGGTTGATCAACATTTTACTGCCCCCTTGTTGCCTGTCTGAACGAGGCCTGAAAGTTTTGATTTAGATCCATTTTAACATAAAACAACAAGCAGTAGAAAATGTTCAACCTCCATGCAATCTCAGTACAATTTTTCTTTGCTACCGTCCATCTGTTGGATAATAATACACTCTACGTGATTTTCAAAGGTGATCAAAACCATTTGAATAAGAAGAAAAAACTGTCTATGGCCACATTTTGACAGTTTTAAAGAAACAATCACATTTTTCAAGCTTTCTTTCTGCAAAACAAACTGCCAGCATTGTGTATTTTGGTCCTGCCCATAATTAGACTGAATTGTTCACTGATGCCAACTGGCAGATAAAAGACTGACTGTCCAAATTGCCAGTCAAGACTTCAAATGCTGGAGGAGCTTGAAAAACATTTGCTGAAAGACACAAACAAATATGTTTCCATGAAAGGCAATTCAGGAGAGGATTAACAAGATCTCACATATTCCCAGATTGCGAAAAGTAATATTTTGCTCTCTGGCAGCTTTGAAAAATAGTTGAAAATATAGGCAATGGATGTCACATGGCACATACTAATTGTTGCGATTAGGTCTAATAAGCAGGCTTCCCTGCTGTTTGGAGAATGTCTGTGACTTTTGATCCTGACAAGTGTATCTCACAATGATTTCACTCTGCCATGACATTCCTTCTGATGCTGATCCAGGAATTAATGGATTGTGAAAAAGCTGGCAGGATATCATTTAAAAAATAGAATTCTTAGCGTACAAGTGATGAAAAGGTATCACCGTTTCGCATTCTCAGATTTTGATATTAATGCTTTTATTTGTATTTTGTTTTTTTCTTGAAGATCTTCCTTAAAGTAAGTAAGTAAAAGGATGAGAAGTAACAATCCATTCTCAGGTTTTGGTCTCATTCTCAGGTGTCTCTATAGGTATAGGAACACTATAGTGTGTTTTCAGTGAGCACGTATTTTAGTAATGTTTACTTTTAGGGCTCGATCACAACCTCACATTGTGGTAAAAGCGCATGTTACTACGTGTGGTGGTTGAAAATAGTTGAAAATATAGGCAATAGATGTCACATGGCACGCACCAATCGTGCACCAAGCAGTTGGCAATGCATTGGAGTTCCATTCATTATGATGAATGGGAATCTCCAGAACGCAGCTGTGTTACAGCAATCCGTGGCACATCACAGCATTGAAAAAATGGAGCATGAGGGATTTTTCCTGTGTTGGAGGCCTATTCAAAATAAATGATCTGCTGTAATGCAGTGGGCTACCAGGTGTGAATAAGCACATTACGGCACATGTGTTACCACAACAATGGTAGGTGGGAATGGGCCCTGTTAGATTCATACTTTAGCGAATCATTGCAGTGCATCGACCCATATTATGTCAAGCATTATTGTGCTATGTGTAAAGACAGCCTTCTCATTATGAATGTAAACATATATCAAATGGATGTCACCCGACCAAACGGTTGAAAAAGTCCAAAGGGTCTTAAATTACTCAATCTCAAAAGAAAAACCAATGCATTTCGGGAGCAACAACAATCTCCCTTCATCAGAACTTGAAATAATAATGTGGGGGCTTAAAAACTGAAAAACTTTTTACGTAACTGTATTAATGTTTAAAGCTCTAACGAAGGGGGGGTGAAAAGAAATAGGAAATGCTTCCAGGCATTTTTATATCATATGGTTTTAATGAAAGTGGAGTTTTCCTTTAAAGAAGAGCTCCGGGAACAATTATTGTTAACACTTGCAGTGGGGCTACCCCCACGCTGCAAGGGTTAAGTGCTCGTTTTTGTCTAGGGATGAAAATGACAAAGTTATGGCTGGCTGTTAGACCATTCTCTGGAGCCTCTTTCCCCGTCCACAGCGGTCTAAAAGTCAGTGAGTCATCACATTCTATAGATGTCACCGCTCCCTACCCATGCAGTGATGATTACTTACTGAGTTCCGACTGGTCCAGCCTTGGTTGTTTGTTGATATCCTGTGACCGACATCTCTTTCTCCTGGCCCAACCTGTGCAGTACAGTGCTATTGACTCCTGTGAAGCTTGTCTACCTCTGCCTCCCAGCTGGGGAACTTGGTAAGTATTTATCTGTGCACATGAAGGGCATAGTAAAGTCAACTCCGGCCATGTAAGTTCCTGTGAATCATCATGTCTTATACAGTGTATAGAACGTGAGGATGAAAAGGGACATACCCTCGTTTTAGCAGAGGGGAAGACAGGCTGGAGGGAGCAATGTCACAGTTCGCTGGCTCAGAGGATCAAGTGACTAAAACTTTGTTATTTTCCTCCCTAGACCAAAACAAGCACTTAGCCCTTGGAGTGGGGCTAGCCCCATACTGCTAGGGTTAAGTGCTCGTTTTTGTCTAGAGACAAAAATAACAAAGTTATACTGACCTGAACCTTGGACCCAGCTTGCCATTAGACCGGTCCCTCCAGCCTGCCTGCCTCCTCCACTCCAGCGATGGAATCTCCCTCAGCATCCTCACGTTCTAAACACTGTATAAGACAAAATGATTCACAGGACCTTAGATGGCCGTAGTTGACTTTTATGTGAAAGCATTGATTTGCATTCTCTAGCAGTCTCGTATGTGTCTCCAATCTATGACTATCTCTATTAATGTCTCCTATAGCATGACCCCAGTGTCCAACAACTCCTATATATGTGTAATCTCTAACTCTTTTTGTAACATTACATTCACTGAATATTATATTCAGAACTTTCTTAATTTAGGGGCCACATTTGAGGCCCCTTTATCACAAAAGTTGAGGAGCACTAGCCTATATTTTCCATCTTAAAAAATTCTTCCTTCCCAGCTCTTCTCTTTCATTCAGCCTGCAGAGGGAATAATTAACAGTTGACAGAGAGAGGACAAACAGATGAGCAAAAGCCTAAAGTGGACCTAGCATCGGATATGTTTTTCATGTGAACAGCACACATGGTAAGTGATCTGTAAGTTTTACACTTACAGGTATGTATTACCTCTTACAGAGTTCACTGCCTCTAACAATGCCTTCGCCTGAATTTTCTCTCCAGAAGAATGGAGACATCTTTATTCAGGTATTATCTAGAATCAGCATCTAATTCCTGGGCTGAGATTCTAGATTAGAGATTACATAAATATGTAAATCTTGATGTCTCTGCAGTTCTTGGCTGTGTTCACAAATGTCTGACATGGATCGCCCCTGCTGCAGTCACTTACCTTGTGACTTACTACAATGTTGCAATGGTACTGTGTGAATACGGGGGGTGAAAAGAAATAGGAAATGCTTCCTCATTCCTGCAGCAGACTGTTGATTTCAGCCTAGGCAAAGTCACTGGGCTGAAGCTCCTGTACTTTTTTTAACTACCGTACTGTTGTTATGCAATGTTACGTGTCAGAAATGTATTCATGTTACTGAAGAGTTCACTTTACCTACTCACAGATTCACTTTGTGGAGTTGTGGCCTGCCCTTCCAGGAAGAGTGGCCTGACTAACATAATATTACAGGCCATGTGTAGATATAGAAACATCTCACGGAGGAACCAGAATACTCAATAGGTAATACCAGGGATAAAGCTAGTTCACATAGAAGTTTAATGGCATACAGGTGTATATGGCATCAGTCACAGGTGAGAGAATGTGATACATGCAAACATAGGGTTTACAGCATGGGTTGGTTCTGCTGCTTCTGTTGAGGGCAGGGTTAGCCTCTCCAGCTTTTGTGGAACTAAAAGTCCTGCTAGGCATTGCAAGACTCTGACAGCCACAGGCATGACTTCCGGAAGAAGAAGCATTATGGGATTTGAAGCTTCACCACAGCTAGAGGGCCAAAGATTGGCTACCCCCGGTTTAAGGTCTCCCAGTAAATTATCTAGTATTAAGTTGCATGCAGTTGAGAAGAGAGAAAAAGAAGCAGGTATTGAATGTTGGAAGGGTGGAAAGCAGATTCAAATGTGGAAGGTTGAGTAAGAAAGAGAGTGAAGAGGAAGAAGAGGAGGAGGGGGAAGGAGAAGGAGGAGATATTTAAGTCTGTTAGTAGTAGATGCTGAAACCATGGTGGAATGTTGGAAGTGTGGAAAGCCAGTTCAAATGTGGAAGGTTGTGTAAGAAAGAGAGAAGAGGAAGGAGAAGGAGAAAGAAGACATTTCAATCTGTTAGTAGTAGATGCTGAAACCATGGGGTTCACTGACCAGCTATTGCATAAGATGCCAATTCGGGCCTAATAACTGATTCCCAGGAATACAAAGGAAGAGTTTGGACATGGAAGCAATACTTTGGTCGCAATGTCACCTGTAGGGCAACACAACTGTAAGCACAAAAATGCAACAGAATTGTTGGTCCCGGATTCAACCCCACAAGAGCAAAACAGCATGCATGCACTAATAAATTTATATAATAAAAGTAATCTAACAGAAATCACTGTATAAATTTTCACCTTCGTCAGACAGCTTTCTTCACACCACAAAATCAAAGACGCCTGGTCGTTTTAATACAAAGTAAACTTGTTATCAAGTTTGTATTAATTAATATCCATCATTCTATGGCCAACTCCATTGTTCTTCCTGTAATTTGCAGGAAATAAAATGGTAGCTGTCAACTTGCTTAAAACAAAAGAATCTTTGAAATGAAATTTTACACATCACAGGATATCGACATGTATTTCACTAGTGGTTAATTACTAGATGCCAAAGGAAATTTAACATAGCTCAGTCACTGACAGCAATGTGTGACAAGCAGAAGACAGTGGAACTTCAATACCATTTTTTCAGTGGAAGGACCAATGGCATGCTGCATTCCATTACACTGTAGGTGCCAGCAAGACCAAAAAGAAAATCTGGATAATTATCATTGTCATTTATTCTAATAGAACGCTAATAAAATTTTTCAATCTTATGAATGTTTCAGCTATTTTTATACCTAGTGGCAGCAATTTGATAAGTGCCAGAAATCTTTTCTTCCTGGCTTATTAAACTTAACTCAGTTGCTGCCAGATAGGATGTTTTACAGGTGATCAAGGTCAACTAAATATTTATAAAATGATAATTGAGCAAGGAGCAACTCTATCTAAAAGTGAATTCGTCATTTTAAATAGAGTTTGATCACTGCTGTCCAGGAGCTGACGACCCAAATGACACTGCTACTGATGTGCTGAGCATGGCATATTGTTTTTTTGGCCAAGTTACCATTGTAACACCACCATATTTACCTATAGAGAATCCACTAAAGGGCACAGGATTAATTAATACTGTATTCAGTGCATTCTAATGTTCTAATGGATTCTTCATAGGAATACGGAGAACTCAAGGGCTAGTGGCACAAGTTGGTTGCCAGGTTTGGGGAGGGGGTTCTTGTTTCCTGGTTCCCATGACAGCAGGGTGTTTAGCATGTTCCCTGTTAACATAGGCATCTACAATGGAAAGGTGATCCCTATTTTAGTTGACATATATGTACACACCTTTTAGTGTGCACACATTATACGGAAATACTGTATATTTAGCATTCTAATGGTTACTCAACAGAAATATGGAGAATTCAAGGGCTAGTGGCACGAGTAGGTTGGCCAAAAAGCCAACTTGAATCGACGATGGCAATGCCAGGTTTGGGGGGGGAGGATATTGTTTCCTGGTTCCCATGACAGCAGTGTTTAGCGTGTTCCTTTTTAACATAGACATCTACAATGGAAAGGTGATTGCTATTTTAGTTGGCATGTATGTACACACCTTTTAGTGTGCACACATTATACAGAAATACTGTGTTTATAGCGTTCTAATGGTAACTCAACATAAATATGGAGAATTCAAGGGCTGGAGGCACAAGTAGGTTTGCTAAACAGCTAACTTCAATCTTTCATGGCCATGCCAAGTTTGGGGAGGAGACCTTGCCCCCAGTTTCCCATGATGGCAGATTGTTTAGAACTTTTTGGATATACCTTTGAAGGTTCTCAGTCATGGTATATCTGTAAACAATAAGTCAAAGCAACTGGACTTGCTGTATTTTTCTTGAAGATGTTTCACTGGTAATCCGACTGATTTCTGTACAAGTCATTCTGAATTGAGAAGCTAGTTGGATGACCAGCGAAACGTCTTCAAGAAAGATACAGCAAGTCCAGTTGCTTTGATTTATTTTTTACAGATATTTTTTGGATATAGTTTCATATAAACACAGCCATCCACAAGGGACAGATGATCAGTGTTTCAGTTGAATTGCAGCCACACAAATGCTAAAGGGTGCACATTGTGTGTCATCCCCGTGGAGGAAAAAAACACTTAAATATCATCAGTCAATGCTGATTTGTTACTAACATTTCCTCTACCATGACAGTGAGAGTGTTACCGGAATGCTTTGTATCACGTAACTTCTTGTACGGGTATCTTTAAATATCACAAAAAGGTAATATTATCTGCAGGGTCCCATAGGATCAACTCAATAAGACAACATCTGCATCTTCATAACAGGGGACTGTGCATATTTCACTGATCACTGTTAATAATGTAGTAATGAGTACAGCACTATTGACCTCATTATCTCATTATCAAAATGCTGATTGTTTGGCTGTTTCTGATTTTAATTACTCCTGAGATATGGACCGAGAACAACCATGCAAAACAAGAAACAAGAAAGTCAGAACTAGCCTGCATTCTTTTTCTATATCCGTGGGGTTGATTTACCAAAGACAAATAGGCTGTCCGCTTTGTAAGGGAATTTTCACTTTTTAACTGAATTTCCCACAGTTTAGTGAACATGGTGAAAATGTAAAGTATACCAAATCACATGCAAGGAAAATTTTTAAAAAAATAGTTTTGCTTGCATATGATTGGATGATGATAGTCAGCAAAGCTTCACCTTATTCACAAAACTAAGGGAAAATTCCCTTGCCCGGCAAAAGTTCCCTTGCACATTGAAAAGTCTATATGCCTTCACTAAATTAAACCTAGCGACTCAGAAAGTGGCAAAGCTGGATCAACAGGGCACTTTCACCTCCTTCAGGAAACCATATTAACATTCTCAAGGACTTCAATAAAGCAAAGCTCTGAAGATAAATGTAGTGGACTATAGAAACCAATTAGATTTCACCTTACTGATATCAGAATACTGAAAAATGCACTCTGAATGGTCAATTACTAACCACTGGGCATTGCTTTTAGAGCATGCTATAATCAGGACTTAGCACTGCATGGTAAGAGTGCTAAAAGTGTTCTACCATTTCAACTAATATGTAAGAAACAAAGTAGGTAATTGCATGAACCATATATTAACAAATATACATATATTAAAAAATTATAATAATATATATATATATATATACATTAAATATTAAAGTGGGGTCTGTTATGTTTGTTGGAAGTCCTTGTTTAATCTTCATGCTAAATATGCTAATACTGAAATATAAGAAAAACACAATGCATTAAAAAGATTACAGGGGCACCTTGTAGGCAACCCGTTGGTGAATAAATGACAGCATGCATTTTTATATCAAAGAACGAGAAATGGTGGCATGGCATAAGCACAGGATTATGCAGATCAGACAGAGAAAGAGTCACATGGAGACCATTTCCCCCTAGGGATTGATGAACACATACAAGCTAACCAGAAGTGACAGGAAACAGATGATGAAGGTCTAATTTAATGTCATTTCCAGTAACAATATACCTTAAACTGGCCTTGGGAAATTGCATGGGTCAGTGGAAGGAGCAGACATTTTGATAAGAACATAGAGCATGCTGCACACAGAGCAGGGATATGATTTTATGTTACATGTCTATAGTATATACATACTTGCCAACCTTTAAAATTTCCCAAAACAATTGGATCCTGAGCAAGTATCAACACACAAAACCGTCTCTGAGGATCATAGAACACCATTTCTATTGTGATAGATAGATAGATAGATAGATAGATAGATAGATGATAGATAGATAGATATGGAAATAAATGGTAAAAAGAGGAAAACCAAAGGCATGAAGCAAATGAATTGATACTGCCTACACAGGAATATGTACGTAAAGTGACACTAAACTCAGGAGTTAAATGCACTCAAGTAACTAGTAACAAAAATGTATCTTATTTGTGTATCACTCAGCTGTAGATCCTCAAATCATCTCTGAATTGGTGATGACACTGTCCTTCCTTCTGGAGGGTGGCTACTTTTGTCCCCTCTGTGTGTGTTGGAAAGTAGTCACCGCTCCAAGCTCACTCCTGTAATGGACTACAATCTCACCTTTAGTTTAACAATTTGTATTGAGATTGTAATCCATCACAAAATGGTAAAAAGAGGAAAACCAAAGGCATGAAGCAAATGAATTGATACTGCCTACACAGGAATATGTACGTAAAGTGACACTAAACTCAGGAGTTAAATGCACTCAAGTAACTAGTAACAAAAATGTATCTTATTTGTGTATCACTCAGCTGTAGATCCTCAAATCATCTCTGAATTGGTGATGACACTGTCCTTCCTTCTGGAGGGTGGCTACTTTTGTCCCCTCTGTGTGTGTTGGAAAGTAGTCACCGCTCCAAGCTCACTCCTGTAATGGACTACAATCTCACCTTTAGTTTAACAATTTGTATTGAGATTGTAATCCATCACAGGAGTGAGCTTGGACTGGTGGCTACTTGACAAAACACACAGGGACCATGGGGATCAAAGCCCAAAATAAAACACAATTAAAAAAATGATGATGTCAAAAAGAGGACTAGCCATCTTTATAAATTGGTGAATTCTATGTGCAAAAAAGATTTTGATTAACCTATTCAATTATAAAAACACAGAGAAAAAGAGAAGAAAAGTAGCTTTAAAAAAAGGCAAACAGAGAGTCAATGGATTTACTGGCAGGATCAACAGCTAATGTTACACGGAAACTGCTGTGTTAATGCTAGTGTGAGACTACATCATCTACGCCATTTTTGTTTTTGTCCATAGTTAATCTCTTAACCTTACTAACCTGCTACAAAATATAAAACATTTTAGAAATTTGGGATATATGTAGTTACTCTTTCATTGCAGGCTCATAAAACATTTAAAAAATCCTACAAATAATGATTAATAGCCTGAAATGAACTTTAGTGAATTGTTGCTTATCATACATTCCTTTAAGAAAACACGGCTGTAGAAATCTATCACTCACCTGTTGAGTAAATGCCATCACAAGAAAGTTTATACTAAAGTATACATGGCATTAGTTTTAATTTTCCAGGCCAAGAATATTGTTGATCTTGTAAAAAATGCAGTGTCCTTGTTATTTCATGTCAGATGAAGTGGAATCAAATACTTTTTTGAGTAACCTATTATTCCGATCACCTATTATGCAACAGAGAATAACAAAGGAAGTCGTGTTTGAAGTTCAGCCTTCGTGGCAATCATGACTACCTCCATAGATACAGTGGAGGAGAGAGTGTAGCTATGCAGCATTATTCACAGGATTACCAAGTGAAAATAAAGGAAAAATGTCTGAAAAAGTAAACTAATGCAGCCATCTGTCTAAAATCACCACCAGACGGGTGTGCAGGACCCAATAAATATAAACAATAGCAGTTGATTACTTCTCTGTCTCCAAGCCCCACCCTCCCCCCCAGCAGCAGCCCCACCAACCAGTGCCTATTGTTTGTGTGCCCCTCTGGTCTGTAGGCTCCACCTCATTCACAGGTTAACACATCAGGACCAAGGAAGTGGGAGGGCAGCAACAGCAGCAACAACAGATTTGCAGTGGCTGCCTGTTCTGACCCTCCTGAAGCTTCTGGAATGACAACAGAAGCACCCCAACAACAACAGGTAAACTGCTATGCTGCAGGCAGGCAGCACTCTACATTACATATTACAGACCCTTGCACTCTGTACATCACATATTACTGACCCCTTGCACTCTGTAAATCACATATTACTGACCCCTTGCACTCTGTACATCACATATTACTGACCCCTGCACTATGTACATTACATATTACTGATCCCCGCACTCTGTACATTACATACTATTGACCTTCGCATTCTGTGTGTTGCACACTCTGCATATTACATACTCCTGACCTCTGCATTCTTTGTGTTACACTCTATTTAATCCCACTGACACAAACAATAGGTTTTATTTTATTCCAGTGACACCAACGATGGAGCTTACTTTATCCCACTGACACCATCAATAAGGTGTTTTTTTTATCCCAGTGACAACAATAATAAGGCTTCTTTTACTTCCACTTTCTCTTTAGTGTACCTCCAAGTCCTATTTTGTCTAAGCATAGAGGCAAAAGCGCAACATTACTAGCCATACACTGTGAAGCCACACCCAATTTTTTTGGCCAAACCAACTTTTGTCCATGCCCCCCTGTGTTTGTCAGCCAGTGTGCTTCAAATGCCACATGTTTTACCTGAAGCCTTTAAGGTGCCCCTCATTATTATTTTTAAATATTGGCAATGTGATGTCCTGTTGATAGACTCTTTGGTGGAAGGGAGCAGGACTGGTACACCAAGTTAGGGAAGACGAATGCTCAAAAATAATAATTAAAGGGAATCGTGAATTAAGGTGGCGTCCATAAAGATTAATTCCACAAAATGGAAACTGTATTGCAGGAAAGAAGAAAAATATGAGTGCTTGGAGAACTAAATTGACTTTTCAATCAGCTATGCTATATGGTGGTTTGCATCTTAATGGAAAGATGTGGGTTTTACTGGGGGAAAGACTTGCTGGAAGGTAGGAGGAGATTTTATAGTAGGACCTGGGGAAAGGGAGAGGGCCAGCAGAAAAATATGAATATACAAAATACAAAAAGGTGGGCAAAAAATTAGAGAGTAGGGGTTGCCAAAGGTAAAGAAGGATGTAGTTGGGCAGGGGTTCTTAACCCATAAGCAGTTACAGAACCCAAAGGATTGACCAGTATGCCCTCTTAGACCCTTTGCTAGACTGTCAAAATCATCATCATTACCAGTCATATTAGGTACCAGTATGATTTAATTTTAGTAGATTTTTCCATTTTGATTTCAGACAAGTGGGTATACTGCAGAGGGGAGCATGGCTTTGTAAGTATACATATCAGGTTGTTGGGCTATGTGTAGAAAATGTCACTTTGCCCTGTCCCTTTAAAATACAATACTTAGAGACACTATACTAATAGATACTGGAGCAGGTCCATTTTCTTTGGACATATATAAATATATAAATATACATAAATATTTTTTTTTATGGTAAGACAAAAAAAGGAAAGCATTTAAACTCAGAAAGGATGAAAGCGCATAAATAGCATGAATGAAATTCCAGAAATATAATACAAATTGCACAGAAAGAAATTAGCCAAAACTGTAGCTTAAATAATGATAATGATAATAAATGTAATCCCCCAAAAACATTCAAGCATAAAATGCATAAAATGCCAAAAGAAAGAAGTCTGATAGAATATTACACAGTAAATTAGTCAATAATATTTCAACTAAAAACCCCAAAAATACCTCTTCTATTGAAAATGCTAGTTGCTTAGCTGTCATATCACACTTATCCAAAAGGCTTAAATACATGAAGTTTCTGACTAAGAACAGGTAAGCAAGTAAGGAATTAAAGTATGTCTCTACTTTGCCTTCAACTGCTGCGCTCTTGTTCCTTATCAGTGTCTCAGTATTGAGGTTACACACAGCCCGAGAAACTAGCAATTTCAGAAGAAACTCGGAAATGGCCACATCCCTAATTCTCTATTTACAGATTTGTGTAAAACACACATCTGTCTCCACAAAAGAGAGGATGCCAGAGAATATGGTGGAAACAGATAACTATTGCTCCACATTTAACAGTACTGGGCTCAGGTTGGTAGAAGTATAATTATGCCTAAACAAAATAAGGACAAATCTCCTGGTCTAGATGGGGTCCATACCCATGTATGGACCCCATACCCATGTACAGGTAAGAGGTGTGCAGCTCATCTGAGAGCCTGCAGAGCCCACTATAGAGAGTCTATGGTGGGCTCTGCAGAGTCACTCTCAGGTGGGCTGTTTGATATATCAGGTGGGCTCTGCAAGTGGCATAACTAGCAATCACGGGGCCCCATACAAAATTTTGCTATGGGGCCCTGTGATTTCTAGTTACGCCCCTGCCCATCTACTAAAATAATTCAGCTCAGTAACTGATAGAGTACTATATCTTACTTTCTTAGACTCTCTTTTATTTAGGACAGTTCCAGAACACTGGAGTTAGCAGAATATGTGCCATTATTTGAAGCTGAACCATTTATTTTATCCAGCTATAGCTTTCAAGAATGTAGGAGACTTTATAGACAACTGTCCTGACACTGCTTGAACAGGAGGTTTTGCTTTGCCTTCCTCTGGACCAACACTGGAGAAGTTGTGAGAGATTGAACTTGGACACCATTCTTTTTCCAACCTTATTAGTCACCAGCCATTGGTATTGAGTATAGCGTTAATTAAATACAGTAGCTGTAACACGCAGTATCATACATGTTTAGCTATACAGTCTGCCTGTTTAGATATAAAAGTTATGGCTGTGTGTCAGGTCCTGTTTGAGGTACCAGAACATGGCTAATTGCAATCTCTGTAGTGGTACATCATTCACATTTACATCATGTGTATGAACAGTTAAACCCGACCTTGGCAAAGTACATCATGCATAACTATTTTTATCAGATCCTCTGCCAGTGGATTGATCTTTATTCCTCTTGACAAGAACGATAAGAATGATGTTTGGTTTTATGTAAGGTCTGTTGTTCAGTGACATTTAAAGAAAACTCCAAGAACTAATCAAGACCATGTCACAACGCCTAAGTATGTATATGCAAGTATAAAAACAAATGCATACATATTTATGAAGATAATAGTTACAGATATAATTAAAATTGAGTTGTGTTTGTAATTTAATTATCAAGAGTAGAAGTAGTAGTGATGATGATGATGATGATGATGATGATGAATATGATGACTATGATGATAATGATGATATTAAGGACTGAGAGTGAAGGAGAGAGAATTATTATTTTGGTTATTTACATGGGTAGATATAGCAAGACTTTGAGAGCCTCCTGCATCATATTAGAAACCTTCTTAATAGCTCATGGAAACCACCAGAATGTTTCTTTTATTCATCTCACTGTGTGATTTATATGGTTTACTTTGGTAATTGCACTTTACATGCAGTCTCTAAAAATTTGCAAATGTACATTAATCTTTATGAACAGCAATATATATATATAAAAAAAACTTAAGGCTATGGCAACTACTTCTTGGCCCAGTCTGAAATTAACATAGTACAAAGAAAACATAGACAAGTATAAATGCTCATCTTACTAGCATACATTTCTATTAATTAAAGCAAAACTCCAAGTATTATTGTAGTATTGCTCAAATATGCCTCAGGAAGTTTGGTGGAACAGGTCAAAATATTTGGGATTCAGAAGATATCTGATCTAAAACCCCATTGAAGTCAACGGGGAAAAAATTCTGGTGTTTCATTTAGGTATCTGGAGGGCAAGTACAGCAGAAACAAAGTGGTGTGGGAAGGCTACCATATATCTGGGGAACATGTTGCTATTTAAAAACAAAAAGGGAAAAATGTGTACAGCGGTGGGGCGGGACCATTTTATGTGACCTCAAAGGCAACATGGAAAGATGCAAATCCTTCTATTTACATTCCATTTTGTGGATTCCCTTAATGCTGTGCATGCCATTATGGAATCAATAAGGGTGGTTTCTGGGACCCCTAACAATGACACTGTATGTTCGCAGTGCATTCTTTGCTCTATATGTCAACATTTTTTTAACACCTCTTTTTGTACACAACATCAAAGTGAAAGGTGTTTTTCTTGTAGTATAAACCTCAAGTAGTGTCAGTTTAGAAAACAGCATTAGTCATGGATTGGTCAACTCCCCAAAAAAACCTTATTTCAACATTGTCAGTGGTCAAAAAAGTTGATTTCTTTGTAAATGTAAGAAGTGGGCAACTCAGGCCCTCCTGCTGTTGTGTAACTAAAAGTCCCTTGAGGCATTGCAAGACTGACAGTTACAGGCATGATGTCCGGAGGCAGAGGCATGTTGGGATTTGTAGTTAATGCCCACCTGGTGGGCTGGAGTTGCCCACCCCTGTGTAAGAAGGATATGAAGCTAAAAGCAGAAATTGACTTAACAGTAGCCATATATCACAGTAACCAAAAATTAGAGCTCTGGGTTTGCAGGCTAAAAAGTGGCACGCAACACTTAATTTTAACGGCATGGCATTGAAAAGTATAAATAGTTGTCCTGGTTGGGAGAAGGTTATGCCATGAAATTGGTTGGATGGCACTGGGTTCGGTGGCTTGCACCATGATTTAGAAATCAAAAGTTATAAAGATACGTTATAGTTAGAGGAATCCAGAGGAAGCACCACTGCAGCCATCTACTAGAAACAGCGTGTACTCTTAAATTTGCAAATATATGCTCTGTCACAGATAAAGAGACTCTGTGGAAGGCATCTAATATCCAAGTCCTGCTCCCTGCTGCCTGAAGAAAGTTTGGAACACCTCTCTTAGATGCCTCTTGCTGGTGGTAGTTTAACTGCTGCTGCCTGCTTGTCTGCCATGGGTAGTGGAGCTGTAGCAAGGGCAGACCATTGAACTTGTCTCCCTCCAAAACATTATAAAATAAATATAACATTTTAAAATATAAAAATGTTTAAAATGTATCTCTTTTATTTTTTCCATTTGTCTTTTTTTATGTATTTATCTATGTATTATTTTACATATCCCCTTGTGGATTGACTGCTGCAGAGGCCAGGGCCTTTATGGGGGTAGCCCACTAAATTTTCAGGCGAACATCTCACTTGTTCAGTTTGTGCATTTCCGAATAGAATACACATATTTCAAGAGAATTTTTACTTTTACCCTACATGAATAGAAAAACTACTGGTATTGGTAGGCGGTGTGACAAGGTGACAATGCAGGAGCATAACTGGGAAATGAGAAAAGAGCTCTCCTACCTCTGCACAGGAAGTGCCTGTACACTGAGCACCGGGTATTTTTTTAATGAAAGCTGTTGATTTAAAAAGATTGAAAATGACTTTTGAAATTACAATAAATTGCCCATATAAGATTTTAATGGTTGAGTTAACATATACTTTAGGTTTGACATTAGTGATGTGACAGTAACAGATTTGACCCATGCTAGTGATTAGATCAATGGACAGTAGGCGTTGACAGATTTAGCAAAGCACATCATTGAGGTTCCTATAGCAGGTGGTAGAGACCTACTTCCTTTCAACACTAGAATCCAGGTTCCTAAACAGTTAACATAAAAAAAAGAATTCCAAGACTATAGCAGGGGATAATAGTAATCAATCAGCAGCCTTTCAGAATCTTACCAATGTGGCTTCAATACAACAGGGAGAGGAAGAACATTGATATTCCTGTCCATTCACAATTGCCTCTGACTGAGCACTGTGGTGGGAGGTGTGGGCTGTATGTGAGGGGCAGAGGCGGCTGACAGAACAGATAGGATGTCAGATGTGTTCCTTCTAACCAGCCGATTTCTCTGTGTGAGTGCTTTCTTATAAATAATACCTGTGGGTGTTCAGGAAATTGGTCACGTCCTTCTGCCAGGCTTTCTCAAAAGAGGCAATAATGTATAGAAGGGTGTCTCGGTAAATTTATGGAAGTTTCAAAGTTCCTAAAATGCATTTCAGGACACAAATGTGTGTCCCAGAGTGATTTTTCTGGTTACAAAATTCACAGAGTTCTTTTTATTTCCAACAAATGTATATATTTGCATGTGTTACATTTTTGTAGTAGAAAGAGTTGGAACCACTGCCAGGTTTTTATACAAAAAACCTGCCAGAGCTTTTTGTATCCCAATTGGGGAGATATCCATCATTTAAGGGTCAATGTGTAAGTGTTTTCACACAACTTTTTCCTAAATGTGTGTATCTTGTGTAAAAACACTTAAAAATAGACTCTTCAACCCCCTAAAAATTAACTTCTCGCATATGCTTCCCTCTGGTCTGGTAAATATACAAATAAAAGAGGCTTGTTCTATCTATTCAATAAATGCAAAAAACACCTGTTGATTAGGAAATCGTGTTAGCTGATAACGTCCTGTGCTCCCTGCTGCACTCTTATTGTTTATATTTTTCCAGCTATCTTTGAGGACTACATAAAACATCCCTATGTGGATAAGGAGGTTCTGTACTTCTGCCCTAGGGTGACAAGAGGACAAGAATGACATAAAACACATCCAAAACTTTTTTTTGTCTTGTATAGTTTTGATGTTCCCTCACTTCAGCTCCCATTGACAATGGATGAACCTTGCCAGCTGGGTCACAGGTAGCAATTAAAACATGACAGGGGTTATAAGCCTCCACTACTCTATGTAATACAAACCAAAAAAAATGGCTTTAGATACCCTTAAGTTAGTATGCTGCAGCATCATTTTGCAGCCACAATCCGGGGGCTGTTAGTCCAACGTCTGGCTATGTTGCCTAGCACAACTGTCTGGATTACAACAATTGACAAACTTATCTACAGTATTCAATTATTCCTACAGCATGCAATAGTTGAGCTCCATCTGTCCTGGGGAGAACAAAACTACATGCAATTGGACACTGACTCACAGAACAATAACTAGCTGCCCAAGCCCTAATGTTGGCCATAAACACATCTTAGCTGGGTATAGAACCCCTCTGGAGCAAAGGAAGGCTTCTTGTAAACAATTACAGGGCCAACTTTGTAAGGGGAACATAATAGTGATCAGATAAGGACCTAACCAACTATATTCTCACCCAGAAGAGCTTCAGCTGGCAAAGTCTGCAGGGGCACCATACACATTAGGCCATCCATCAAGAGACTGCTGTCTAATGTCTATGGGCAACTTTAGAGTTTATGTGCAAACCCACCTTCCATGTACCCAGGTTACTCATTTCTACATTGATCAGCAGTTGGGGGTAGTGGTTAGCGAGAGAGATAAGGGTTTTAATTGTATGGTTTTAACTTTGATGTAGTTATGGGTAAGCATTCTTTTCTGTATTCAGGTATGTACATTTTTGACTTTTATAATTGGTCTTGGTTGATAACTGTTGCAGTCCCATAGTGCGCTAGTTTACAAGTTTGGTAGGATGCTCTAGTGCATTGAGACAATTCCTGGAGACTCTAGCAACTCACCCAAGATGTAGTTGGGATCTTTGAAGTCACACATAGTTTTCTTTCACTTTCACAGGGAGAGGCTTTTGTAATCCAAAGGGGTGAACTTGGTAGTGAATTTGAGAGCAGCAGAATCGGAGTGCATAGGAATTTAGGCGTTCACTAGATTTCTGGTAGGATTAAAATTTTTCTGTACTTGCAGCGTTTTGAAAGAGACAAAAAATGGGGAAAGGTGCATGCATTGGAGAGATGGACTAAATATGTTTTTATTTATTTTTATATTTCCTAGGCCATAAACTTTAAGTGGAAGTGGTGCTTCTCTTAGTATTTGTGTTTGCTAAGCCATTCAGTTCAACACTACAGAAATAGCCAGCATCCAAACTTGATCCAACCCTTAAGCCTTTATTACTAGACATGTTTCAGCCAATCCTGGCCTTAATCTTTATCAAAATGTCCCTTTAAATGTCAGAGATCAGAGATCAACGGTTAGTGGGCATGTTAAATGAATCACCAAATGGTAGGTGATTCAAATGATCACCTTTTACCCAAAATCTACAATATATTTGGGATGGGCTGACTCTTTACACAGAGAGCCCCTATACTCATATTGGTAGGTGTTCCATAAAACTAAACTAATACAAACAGAAAACAGCCACATAACATAACCGAAAAAAATATACAGCAATAAAGCTGACAAGTAACAGAAAACACTGATCTTTGTTTTTTTAAGACTCCTCAGAAAAAAAATTGCATGCCCATAAACTCTAGATGGCAATATTGCACTTATTGTACTGGCTAACCCACATCACTGAAAGGTCTTACATATTCTCTTTATCAAAATTTTATGTGCCGCAGATCTATAGCCTCTTATTATAAGTGTAATGAAGCAGAAGTTATTGAAGCATTTTATTGATTGCTCAGATCACAAGTTTACTGTCATACTGAATTGGCACCTCACTCTCTAAAGCAAACTGCTGACACCTTTTTAAAAAAGTGACAACTGCATCTATTTCATGACCAGAAATCCATTTTCATCTCTATCAAGACAAGAATACAATTTTCACTTCATTTAACTGATGTTAGGCCTGTTCGAGCTATGACATTTGAGAACGACACAAGTTTAAGGTTCCTAAAATACTGTACTTCACATATGTAGGTGGCTGCTTGTTTGAGGGCAGAGCGTTGCCCATCTGTTAAGAGAGAGCATTGCATTGTTCCTTCAAAGCTTCCACTCCATGGAGCATCCTGTCAAATATCCTGCTAAGTATCACAAACAATACTAGGGGAGCATAGTGAATCCCAAGCAAGGTGCACGGACCTGATCATTAAGGTTGCTGGTCTGGAAAGAAAAAAATAAATGCTTCGGATCCGGGAGTCCACCTGTAAATCATCCCTGCATTTTAAAGCAGAGCCTTAGAGTCAAATTAGTTATTTGGAATACGGCTTTCATAAGACATATCTCGGGTTTTTACATTTTACAAAATAATGGTTGCTTTTTTACAGGCAACATAAGTGAAAAAATGCAGTAAATGGAATGTTTAATGTAGTCAATGAAGCCTTAAAAAATACAAAACAATTTTCTTATATTAAATAAGAAGTCAATTCCGTCTACATTTTGGGTATTCCAGATCTGCCAACTGTAGTGCTGATAACCCTATACACAATAATCTATCATACTGTACCCGATATAAATCTATCTTTTCATATTGCATCTTATATAGATCTCATACCAAGCTAACAAACAGGGTATCCAATCTAACCAATTGAGTCTTCAAGATACAATTGCTTGGATATTGATTTATCGAGATAAATTAAGAAGTGGATTCCAAAGGGGTTGATTTACTACAGGCAAAGAGACTGTTCACTTTGCAAGGGAATTTTCCCTTAGCTTAGTGAATGAGGTTAAGCTCTGCTGACTTTCATTATCCAATCATGTGTAAGCATAACTACAGTTTTTTTTTTACTTATTATTATTATTTTCTTTGCTCGTGGTTGGGTATTTTTTTGCAAATTGAATTTGCAAATTCACCTCATTCACTAATCTAAAGGGACAATGCCCTTGCAAAGTGAACAGCCTATTTGCCTTTCGTAAATAACTCCTTAATTGTCTACACTGTGTGTCTTCCAGTGCTGCCAAATGTCCTTCTTATATCCTACACAAAATTATTTATCATCTCATACCCAATATAGATCTCTGTCATCTCATAACTAAGATTTCTACCATCACATACCTAATATGGATTCCTGTCATCTCATACCTAATATAGGTATCGTTCCAATCTAACAGTCTATCCAGTCAAAAACATTTCTTCGAGGTACAAAATTGTCTTCAAGATACAAAATGTCTTTAGGATTACAATATTAATTACAAAGTCAATTCTAATTGTTTACATTTTGGGTCTTCCAGAGCTGCCAATTGTCCTACTAATAATAATGTCATAGGTAATACAGATCTAAAACTATCTCAAATACTGTGTATCCTTTCTAACAGAAGGAGTCAAGATATAAAATACTGTACAATAATAAAATAAATGTTGCAATAACCTGCAGTGTGTTTGCAGATTTGTAGATGCTCTTACTATTTTTTTGCATGAAGCAGATGTGAGCGTTTGTCAGTTTGGTTTTTTTTTCTTTTACATGGTAACATTCAAGTTCATTTTCCAGCACACTAAACATTACCAAATTAAATATGATAAGTTACACTACTTTAATATATTTCTTTTTAACTCTCTTAACACATTATAGTATTTTGACATTTTAACCATGTATGGTATTATTTACAGAATTATTAATCAATCAAAGCATACAATGACCATGAGATCTGCCTGTTCTGCCCGTTTTACTTGATACTGTCTGTGTTTTAGTATAGATCTATTTTTGCACTGTATTAATATGACAATATCCTACATGCTTCACGTTATAGAAAATCGATTGGTTTATAGTACCTTTTAGATGTAAAAGTCTGCACTTAACAAAAGCAATTGACTATTGTTACTGTCACTGGGTACACTTTACATTTGCTTGGGGCTGATTGGGTGACTAATTGTGTGGCACGTCAAAACAGGACATTTTTTAAGTTCCTTTGCATGGGGCTACAATGAATAAAAAGTACTGTATTTCAGACTCCTCTGACTTGGCCTCCACTAGCTTGCATTAGACCGGTGAATGACAGCCTCCCTGCTTGAAACACACTGAAACTGCGGTCTTGCTCATTCACTGACATGACAAGAGCCCTTTCACACGTTCCCCCATAGCAGTGTTTGTCCCCAAACACTAGAACCGAGCACAATGACATTCCAGATTCAACACCCCCACCAACAGCACAACTACATAACAAGAATGCTAATCAGATGGAGCCTCCATATTATTGAATGTGTTAAGTGCATTTGCAGTGTAACTCGTTAAGTTATTTTGTTGGTGCTGGTGTGCTGGAATATTACCTTCTGTTCAATAAACTACTCAAAATTTTTACTTCCAAAAAACCTTACTTCTTGGGCAGAGCAGTAGTTTGCATTCCAGACATCATAAAAGTTGGTCCAAAATTTGAGGCTCATCAGTTCAGCACTGGGAATGAAACACAGTCTTAGCATATAAAGTCTGCCTTATTATATTTCTTCAAGTGACCAAACTTTTCCAAACCCAGTGTAGTAGTATCTTTTTGGACTAGTTGATTTAGTGAAGTGCTGAGGGCCAAAAGAGAAGCTCAAAAAACCCAAACAGGTTGACTGATATTGTTATTGTTGTCTGGTGTTTAGCGGCTTATTAGAGTATTCCATTACATCATGAGGTGGACCCTGTGTCATTGACAGGCCATAAACAAATAAACAGGCAGAACCAAACACGGTACAAAAGTTACATGGCCAAAACATAGTCAGACTGGCTGGAGTTTAGGGCTACCAACAAGCAAGCATGGTCAGGGAATGAGCCAAGGTCAAGGCAGGTGACTGAAAAAAATCAGAAACCTAGGGGAATCCGACTCAATGCCAAAGAGTAATCAGAAACCATGATGTACTTAGACAGGTAACAAGGGGCACCTTTGATGAGGCACAAACTGAATGTTCTAAACTCCATTCAAGCACTCCTGATGGAGGTCAGGTGTGCAGCTGCAGAATTAGTCAACTGCAGTACTTGGTATTATCCATCAACTAGTGGAGGCTGCAGACTGAACATTACACATGGGGGACTGCATGTTTTTTACCTGCATGTTGAATGCATACCATAGAGGGACCACTTTATCACAAAAAAACAACCAAGAATTGAGAAGTATGTTAGTCCAAGTAACATTTCTAATGTCTTTCTTTCTGTCTATCTCCAATTGGTTGATGAAGAAATGCTATAAATATAAATAAAAAGACTCATTGTGGAAATAGGGGAATGTTCTAAAATGGGTCTCAGACCTTGCCAAAAATTAGAAGGCTTGGACAAGATTGTTAATGTTGTCTACAAGGTCCCCTACAAGTCCAACCATCACAAAATATGTTGAGATCTGTCTTCTGAAAATATTGGTCCACTTGTGGTCAGCCTAAGCATGTAGATAAGAAGGTTTTAGGGTACAAGCATCCAATTTGTCACATGGTACAAAAATCTTCAACACAATCGTGTAATTGATAAGCAAGTATGGAGGGAAATGACTCAGTCTAGAACCTGTCATCCAAAGATCATCAGCTGGCTAAGGTCACATTTTCTGAATGACTTGACACTGCATGTAGGGCAAAGATAAGCCAGCATAGGGAATTCATGTAACATGTTCTGATTAAATACTGTCTATGGTGAATTAAAAAGAAATAATTATTATTACTAGTACTACTAATAATAATAAACTTCAAATTTATCATCATTCCTGGATAGATGTTTGGAAGCCCTCAATGCACTTGTAGGATTCATATATTATAGTCATAATACAAGTCCCTCCAAAAATTGAGATGCAGATTTTCTATGATCAGATGGAAAAAATGCAACAGATTCCTCCATCCACGCTAAACTGTGTGGATGGAGGAATCTCCCACTGGGCCAAGCTTCAGTATCTTGCTAGTCAGCCCTGCTGGCTCCCAAAATACCTGAACAAAGCCTGCATCCAATCAGATTGTTCGACAGCCAGCCGGGCCGACTAGCAAGAAACTGAAGCTTGGCCCAGTGGGAGATTCCTCCATCCACACAGTTTAGCGTAGATGGAGGAATCTGTTGCACTTTTTCCATCTTCAGATAATCTATAGGTGTATGGCCAGCTAGTTGATAAAACAGGATGTCACAGGTACACAACTATACAGTATATGGATAATAAGTAGTTAAGAAAAGCAGAGGAATGGTCAGGTATGGATGTGTTAATCCCAATGAGATTCTTGAGAGTACATGGAAGCTATGGGTGGTATATGGGGGAAATAAAGAGGAGGTGTGTAAGATGATTCAGCCCGGTGAATGGTTTGTAGGTAGGACAATGAGTTTTACCTTAAGAAAAGAGTTCTCTTAAAGGGAATGTTTAGTGCGTTTTCAGATATCACACATCTTGAGTTATTATTGCAGTGCTTGATTTTGAATGTTTATTTCAAACTTGACATGCTTGTTCTACTTTGGTAATTGTATTACATTTAGGAAATGTTCGATTAAAGCCACTAGAGCAGGATAGCCAACCATTGGCCCTTCACACATGATGAAACTACAATAACCATAAAGCATTGCAAGCCTCTGACAGCCACATCCATGATTTTCAGAGGCAGATGCATCATGGGATTTGTAGTTTCACCACAGCTGGAAGGCCAGCATTACGCTACCCCTGCACTATAGGGAGCTCTGTGCTCAACTTATCCTCACTCATCATACCCACTTATTAACTGTCGAGTTATCAGCCACATAAGAAGTGCATTGTTTTTAACCATTTGACTTGCATTATGAGCAGGAGCAGTAAGGCACAACCATTGTGTATAGATCTCCAGAGCAGGAAGCACAGCCTGTGCAAGTAACATGCAAATATGGCTTCCCTCGTGTACCATTATAATTACAAACTACACACAAATACAACTGTACTAAATATTAAAGAGGATCTTCACCCTCCCAATAATAATGTCAGTCTTTTTTCACCTTACCTTTGGTGCTCTTTTATTATGTAAATGAGATTGTTAATCAGATTGGATTGAATTTGTGTAGCCAGTTTTATTGATCACAGATTAATTATCTCTCTGCTAATGGTATGGTGTCTGTTATGTCTGACCTCCTACTAAAAGACCTCTGTGGCTTTAAGGTACCCTGTAGACCTTTGCAGTCCGTTGTGGTATGTTACCGCACACACATTGATATGCAGTATTTCACACGATAACATAGGCAGCCCATTCATTATTTAATGCACTACCAAACAGACCAACAACTGGACCTGCAGTTTGCCACAAGTATAGCATGTGTGTTGTGGTGTGCTGTAGCATGGGTTTGTTGCCACCTACTGTATTTGTGCATTGAGGTATCATTGTATAATATTGGCAACGTATCAATGTATAATATTGGTGTGCCGTAGCATGGGTTTGTTGCCACCTACAGTATTTGTGCATTGAGGTATCATTGTATAATATTGGCATTGTGTAATAAACAGTGAAAAGTGTGTTTTACTGCGCATTTCCGCAATGCATAGGTGTGAGGGGGGCTAATGCTTTGCAAATAACTGATCTGGTAGAAGTATGGGGCAAGTAAAGTTGGCCTGAAGTCTCTGATCTACTGATTCTGGTTAAGTGGCACAGAATGCACTGAAGTTTAAACACACATTTTCAGAAGATGAGGTTAGCAAAGGCAGCCTACATATTTATTTCCTTAAAAATGAAATGCAAATGATAGTCCATTAATAAAATGCTCATGTCCACAAGCCTGGCCTACAAAACAGGGAAAATGGAAGAACTTTATTAACCATAGCAACTGCTCACACTACAGCTTTTTTTAGGTTAAAAAACTAATTTGCATGCGCTCAAAAAATAAGAGGCACCACACTGGGCCTCATATAGTAACCAATCAGGTTTTGATGTGTACTAAAAAATGGCAGTCACATCATGAGACAGTAGAATTGGGGCTTATAAGATAAGATGTAATGTGTTAAAAACAGAGGTAGAGAAGGCCAAAAAATTGCCAAAGTAATATCTTTGGCCTGTGGCTAGCTAAAATATTAGTGGTGTTGGCCATTAAATTGTTGCATTATTGAATGTTTAATTAGTAGCAAATTGGCACTCCGAATTAGATTGGTTGATATAGGCCACACCTTCACTTTCTGCATTATAAGACACACCCCACATATTCTGTCAATCACCCTAAACCTTCTGATATAGTCACTTTGTTGATCATGGCTAAAAAGATTACTATGGAGAAGAATTTTATGGACAAACTAGCTATCAGTGTCCAAACTGAATTAAATATATTATCAGCTCCAAATTACAAACAATGCCTGCACTGGGAACCCCAATTCCCAGCAATCCATGGAATGACTTTCTAGTTAATTTTTACATTTTGTAAAAATGCCCTTTGATTCACATTTTTAATTCAACAACACACTTCATACAATGGTAATTCATAATGACTATTATCCAATTTTATAAAATAATGATGGAAAGGGGAGGGGGGGGCGTAAAGTTAGGGAAGTTTCCCATAGCAACCATCAGAATGTATCTTTTCGTTTTTGACATGGTGGCTTCCTACATCTGGTTCCCAGGTTTTATTTGCCCCAAGGACAGTATCTACATGGACTATGTATTCTCCCCCATCAGGAATTACATGTTAAAAATGCATTCAAGTACCCTACTAAGAAAATGTATCTTATTTATGTATCACTCAGCTGTAGAACCTCAAATCATCTCTAAATTGGTGCTGACACTGTCCTGGAGGGTGGCTACTTTTGTTTCCCCATGGTCCCTGTGTGTGTGTTGTAAAGTAGCCACCACTCCAAGCTTGCTCCCATGATGGACTACAATTTCAATACAAATTGATAAACTAAAGCTGAGATTGTAGTCCATCACGGGAGGGAGCTTGGAGCGGTGGCTACTTCATAACACACACAGGGACCATGGTGAATAAAACTAGCCACACTCCAGAAGGAAGGACAGTGTCAGTTTGAATGCAGAGATGATTTGAGGGATCTACAGCAGGGTGAAACACAAATAAGATCCATTTGTGTTAATAGTTAGGGTACTTAAATGCATTTTTAAGACGTAACTCATAAATTTTATGTCACTTTAATGATCTACCAGTTTAACAACCTCTCAGGCTTACGAGCAAGTTCTCCAACCAGTTCGTATTGTACACTGTACAAGAACTTGGGTAAAGTTCATCTCGTATCACAGTTTCTCAGTCTCAGTCTCGCACCCACAGTTGATCAGTACTCACTACTGCATGATAAATTAGTATTCACAGTATGCAAACCTAAGTAATGTACTGTATATAAGGGCTGATTTCATCCAATCCAAACTTTGTGACCAATTTGTTAAATTTCCCAGTTGTAGGAACGGAAACCTCGGTCGTTAAGTAAAGAGTATCTGTACTGCAGTTTCCTATCAAAGTTCAAAAACATCCATAACTGTCCCTGGAATACAGTATAGCAGGGACTGTTGTGGCTGTCGCTCTGTTCTTTATTCTTCTTTATAAATTCAACATACCCAGGAGCAATAAACCACCCACAACAGTCCCTGTTTCCAAAGGTGCATCTTTTAGGAGCAGAGACTGTTGTGGATTGTTTAATATATCAGATGCTGAGAGGTACATAGGAGCTATTTAGATAAATACATGAAATAGGAAAAAGGTATTTGGTTGTTATAGGCAATCTATCCAGACCTTTAGCTAATTGCCTTTTAGACTCAGCTAAGGGTCTTTTACGCTTCCCTTGTAAAGATATCAGGTCTGGTGCAGTGTCTACGCACTCTAATCCTTGCACAGTGTGCAGTAAGTGAAACACAACATCCCACACAATACACATGCAATTAGCTCTATTGCCGAAACCTTCCTTTTAGATGCAATGAATGTATCTCTGCATCCTAATGGGTAGCACAGCACAGTGTATAGATGTCACACCTCTTTATGACATGGTGCCAATCATTGCCTTGATTCAAGTACAGCGACGGGGGAAAAAAAAATACAAAGAGCATGATAACTCACCTGGCTGCTGTAGCTTCTTGCTGACTTCAATCGTTGACGCAGCGCCGACAAAACGCCTTGAATGTAGACCTTAACTCCCGTAGGGCTGAAGCCTTCTCCCTTAGAGAGCCACACAGGTCCTCGCAAATAGGTGAGCGAGTTTTGCAAGCATTTGTCAAGCAAAGGGACTAGAGATTAAAGGAAAAAAAAAACTTCATGATCAATATCAAATAAAATAACATTTACAGCCAGGCTAAAATCCAAAGCTTTGTATGACAAGAGGACTAATGTGTAATGTGAGTGATAAATGACCCGGGTTAAGCCTTAGGTAATGTGAATGCTCCATGAATTGTACGCGGCAATGAAGACACATTTATAGTGAGATACCCCCCTATGTCAGATTTCTGAGCTGTGAGAGCACACCTGAATAGTTCTGAAGAGTGTCTAACTAACTGAACAGAGTGTCATGTTGTGCACTGATTGCCTTATCTTCTCATTTATCACAGATGAGTTGGAACAAACCCTGCTGAAATTTACTTGTATTGTCCTAAAAGAGACTACAAGACGGCAGCTGCCTGTCCCTTTTCCAAAAAAACATAAAATCTAGCTTGTGGAAGGTTTTGAAAAACCCTGTTATACAGTAAGATTATGTATTGGTTGTGTCATTGTATACTGTAACAGCCAGATTCAACACAATGCCAAGGATTGGCTATTCTTGTGCTAAATGTGTACAAAATGGATGCAAAGGGGTTGATTTTTCAAGGAGTACAAAACATTCACTTTATTCCAGGTATTTATACAGTGCCAACAAATTATGCAGCACTTTTTATACTGCACACGAGTCCCTGCCCTCAAGGAGCTTAGTGTCTAGAGTCCCTATCAAACACACAGGGCCAATTTAATCTTCCAGCATGTCTTTGGACAGTGGGAGGAAACAAGACTAGGACAGGGAGAATGTGCAAACTCCTTGCAGATAACATCTCAACCAGGATTTGAACTGGGGATTCTAGCGCTTAAAGGCAGAGGTGCTAACCACTAAGCCACTTGACTTTGCAAAGTAATTAGTGACATTGCTTAGTGAATAAGGTAAAGCTAGATCGACTGCAAGTTATCCACTGCAAAAGAAGTAAGTGATAAAAACAGACTTTTAACTTGTACCTGATTGGATAATTGAAGTAAATGCAGTTTTACTACTTTCATTTACTTTACTGCATAGTAAAAATGTTCTACTCCTTTGGGCCCATGCCCACTTGCTTTCCTGTTGCTGGCAACAACTCACCAGTAGTAATGAGCCTGGGCTTGGTGTGAACAATATTTGTTTTGCTGGTGTGAAACCCGTTTGTACACGTCTACTCAAACAGGGACTGCCACCCTTCTGCCTGGCCCAATCAGTTGAGGCGCGTTACCCACAGTTACATGTCCCAGTTTCCCTGCTGCAATTGCTGCCACTGATTGGGCCCGGGGGGGAGTGACAGTCAGTTTTGAGCGGGCTTGGGTCAACTGGGTTCCCACCAAGCCCAGCCTCAGCTCTACTCATTAGGTACAGGATGGCTAAAAAGTGCAACTATCTGCTTCCATGTTATTGCTTCCTCGCTGGCTGGATGAGCAAGGCATCACTCCCTCACTGATGGAAATGCTGCAGAATGTCGCATGCCAGTGGCAGAGTGATGCTCATCAGGCCAGAGAAGGAGAGACACTGTGGAAGCAAGTGAGGATTTCTCTGTCCCCATTTACACTGGAAACGATCTGAAGGGCATTTCCAGAAGTGCGACAAATCTCAACACAAGATTTCATTTTCTTCTATGGGGCCCTTTCTCATCTGAGCGATGTGCTGTCACTTTTCATGCCACAGAAATACAGGAGCTTCTTTTCTGCAGGAAAGAGTATTTTTGGCCCCATAGACTTTAATGGGGGTGACTGAAAAATGTGCAAAAAAAAAAACCCCGTGTGTAACACATGTTTTCGCACAACGTCTCTTCCTAGTACCCTGCATTCTCATCCAAAAACATGTCAAAAACATGTGTACAAACATCAAAAACACTAAAAATGAATGATGACGCCTAATTGTGAACCTGGCCCTAGGCGGGATTCATACCAATGTGCACATACTGACACATGTAATGCATGACAATGATCACTGGACACACATATTGTGCATGTGTTTTGGGGTTGCTCCCATTCCTCTTAAGGCACCCCCAATGCACATCCATGCAGTAAACAATGCACCTGGCAATCCAGTTATTTTAAAAATGAACCCTTGCAGTGGGGTTACCCTGAACTGAAAGGGTTAACTGCTCGTTTTTCTCTTAGGGCCGGCATTTAGAAGGTATACTCTCCTGATCCTGCACCAGTGAGCAGTCACTTCTCTCCCCCTCCACTCTAGCTGTGGTATGTCACTCTGCGTCCTCACAGCTAATGTTGGCGAATAGACCTGCATTAGACGTGATGGTGTCAGCGGGGCTTAGACAGCCGGAGCAAAGGGGGAAAGACGCTGCAGGAATGGGTCTAGCAGCCAGGTGGGATCGAGGATCAGGTGAGTATATTTTTTTTTATTTGAGCCCCTAGACCAAAAAAAGCAGTTAACCCTTGCGCTGTGGGTTAGCAAGGGTTAATTTTTTAACTTCCTGGAGTTCCTCTTTAATGGTGCGGACAGGCCCTTAGCATATCATCAGCAAAGTAGCTAAATCTGTCTATTTATGCTTTTGTCATCATTAGCAGCTAAAGTGATTAGAATGTTTTCACCAAGTCAGTTCACCCTTGTTAGCTTACATAAAAAAAATATGAAAATTAATACATGACATGCACTGATACATAAAAGCCATGCTGCGCAGAAGATTCTACTGTTGGGCTGACCCGAAGTCCAGAAGGAGTTCGACTCAGCCGATCCAACATCTGGATCGGCTGATCCGAACCTCCGACAGGCTACTCGCTGCCGTTCGGCCTATTCTCAGTGGCATTCGTCTCGGCTATTCTACTCGGTACCTCCGTGGTACCGAGTAGAATAGAAAAACAGTAGAAAAACAGTTTAAAAAAAGTAGATTGGTGTATCAGTGGATCAGTAGATAAGTAAGTAGATCAGTAAATAAGTAGATCAGTGGATCAGTAAATAAGTAGATCATGAAATAAGTAGATCAGGAAATAAGTAGATCAGGAAATAGGTAGATCAGTGGGTCTGTAGATCAGTGGAGCAGTAGATCAGGAAATAGGTAGATCAGCAGATCAGTGGGTCAGTAGATCAGTGGATCAGTGGGTCAGTAGATCAGGAAATAGGTAGATCAGTGGGTCTGTAGATCAGTGGAGCAGTAGATCAGGAAATAGGTAGATCAGCAGATCAGTGGGTCAGTAGATCAGTGGATCAGTGGGTCAGTAGATCAGGAAATAGGTAGATCAGTGGATCAGAAAATCAGGAGATAGGTAGATCAGAGGGTCAGTAGATCAGTGGGTCAGTAGATCAGGAAATAGGTAGATCAGTGGATCAGTAAATCAGAGGGTCAGTAAATAAGTAGATCGGTTCAGCAGATCATTGGTTCAGTAAATCAGTGGATTAGTAGATCAGTAAATCAACGGATCAGTAGATCGGTGTATCAGTGGATCAGTACATCAGTAAATCAGTGGATAAGGAAATAAGTAGATCAGGAAATAGGTAGATCCGTGGGTCTGTAGATGAGTGGAGCAGTAGATCAGGAAATAGGTAGATCAGCAGATCAGTGGGTCAGTAGATCAGTGGATCAGTGGGTCAGTAGATCAGGAAATAGGTAGATCAATGGATCAGAAGATAGGTAGATCAGTGGATCAGGAAATCAGAGGGTCAGTAAATAAGTAGATCGGTTCAGCAGATCATTGGTTCAGTAGATCAGTGGATTAGTAGATCAGTAGATCAGTAGATCAACGGATCAGTAGATCAGTGTATCAGTGGATCAGTAGATAAGTAAATCAGTGGATCAGTAGATCAGTGTACCAGTAGATCAGTGGATCAGTAAATCAGTGGATCAGTACATCAGTGGGTTAGTAGATCAGTAAAACAGTACATCAGTAGATTAGTGGATTATGGGTGCAATGCTCTGGCTCCTGCAGACTTGGGGGAAAAAACATAGGAAATAAAATCTGATTTAAAATAAAATCTGAACCGCTTTAAATGGCCACAATATTAAACCTGGCAGTCTGTCAGTACATTTCTTGTCTTAATCTGGGACAGAATGTTTGACTATTTAGTAAACATCGCCTATTTTACAATAATTTAATAACATACCATCTGTCATGGTGTCTTTTGTCTCTGATGTTTTGTACACTTATGGCAGAATAATGTTATAAAAAGCGCTTTTGATAAGTACCCCAGGACGTAGGAATCAGACAGGGACTTGTAATTCAGCAGACAGTGATGTCATGTGATTACAGCGTATTTGATGCTGATCAATACTCGTGTTTTCCAGCACATAATACCCCAACTATTTGCCAAGTTATTGCTTTATTCAATCCCGGCCCAACATCTGCTGTATATTTTTGTTTACAAGCTGCTTGTCAAATCTGACCGTCCCTAAGGTGTTTATAAGAGAAGCTTCAGCAGTCACTTTCTTAAATACTAATGCCTATCTAAATTTGGATTCTTCCACCACTGAGCAGAATGACAAGCGCACGATCGCTGTATTTAAAGCAATTTTTCACAGCTGTTTTGTTTTCCCGCCGCTGCCGTTTAATTGACGTGGTATGCCTGTTGGCTCAATGGCTTCTGAACAAAAGACTGACTTTCAAAGTGACATTAAATTGTTTGATTGGCGAAATTGGTCAGCACAGTCAATAAATTTTTTTTTATAAAGGGCCAACTACAATCTAAAAGCCGGTAATAGAGAAGCACTTTTTAGTAATATTAACAGATAAAAATATAACACATTGGATGTTTGCAAATGAAAAGATGACTGCGTGGTTGTCAGACACCATGTCTAAATTTAAAGCAGAACTCCAGGATTTTCAAAAGTTAACCCTTGCAGACGGGCTACCTCTGCACGGAAAGGGTTGACTGTAGGGATGCGCCGACACCAGTTTTCTGGTATCGTGTACCGATATTTTTTCCTGTACTCGCCGATACTGAATACTGATACCGGAAGTTCCATTAAGGAAGCCAGGCGGCGTGTAATGACTCGCCACCTTGCTTCCTGACTAGCAGGAAAGCCGTCTCCATGCTTCTCGTCACTAGTTGACGAGAAAGCATGGAGCCGGGTTTCTGGCTAATCAGGAAGCAGTGCGCCGTGTAATGAGTCTGCGCCCGGTTTCCTGAATGGACGGGAAGCCGGCTCCATGCTCCCTCATCATGAAGCCGGCTTCCCGGCCAATCAGGAAGCCGGGCGCCGTGTCATTATATGGCGCCCAGCTTCCTGATTGGCCAGCTTCCCGACCAATCAGGAAGCCGGGCAGCAAGTCATTACACTTGTGTCGAGGGAGCATGGAGGCGGCTCCCCGGCCAATCAGGAAGCTGGGCAGTGTGTAATGACTCGCTGCCCGGCTTCCTGATACGGGAAGCTCATATATTGGGCTAGGCATCTGAGCATTTGGGTGAGTACGAGTACTTGCCCTAATAACGATACTAGTTGACTGCTTGTTCTGGTCCAGGGGCCAGATATAGCTCACCCTATTCTCAATCCTGGGGTGGTCAGCACTTACCTCTCTCCCGCTTGTCCCCATCTGATGTATGTCCCTCAGTGTCCTCAGGTCTAATGTAGGAGAATGGGCCTGCATTAGACATGATGATATTTGCAGTCCCTAGACTGCCAGAGCCCAGGGAAGAAGGAGCTTCAGGGACTGACCTAAAAGCCAGGAGGGAGTGAGGATCGGGTAAGTATATTTTCTTTATTTGCAGCCCTCTGGCAAAAAGTGAGCAGTTAATCTGTTTTTTTTACAGGTTTTCTGTAAAAAAGACTGGGGCCCTTGGGTCTGATATTTCCTACCACTGTCCTATGATCACCATCTCATAGACTTGTAGTGACCTACTGTCAATGTGTTGAGATCCTAAAAACACATTGGAATCCCAGAGATGCCCTCGTCCATGAATCCCAGAGATGCCCTGTCTTCTTTTACCTGTTTCTTTGCTTTTCTTCTTCTCTTCTTTATATTTGAATGATCTTCAGTTCACTTTTATCTTGGTGGCATTGATATTGCACATGATGCCTGCACCACCTGACTCTATGCTAACTGTGAATATGTCAGCGGCCAGTATTATTATTATACATTATTTTATATAGCGCCAACAGTTTGGCAGCGCTTTACAATATATTGGCTTTAGACAGGTAATGTTGATGTGTCGCTGTTTTTGGTGGATGTCCTTGGATCACTTACATTCTGAGCATACATTTGTTGTTTATTGTATCTTTTATTTTGGGGGTTGTATTTTTTTTTTTTTTTATGTATTGAAGGGAAAGGTAAAACTATATACGTAATGTGTGATTTATTATAATGTGGGGGTAGCTGTGCTACTTTGGTTATAGGGAATTTTCTCCTACGGAGAGTTTACTTTCTGATCCCATAGAAGATTGCTACCAAATGCTACCAGGGAGCCTTATTTAGCCTAAACTGGTTTGTAACATAATTTATTATCGGTTATTATATAGCGTTGTTAATATACGCAGTGTATACTGTTCATTCACATTGATCTCTGCCACTCGAGGAGCCAACAATATAAGGTCCCTATCTCATATGCACACATACTAGGACCAATTTAGACAGGAGCCAAATGACCTACCAGCATGATTTTGGAGGAAACCCACACAAGTACATGGAGAACATGCAAACTCCATGCAGATATTGTTTGAACCAGGGAAGTCCAGCCCCAAAACCACCAAACATTATCATATTTGGTCAAACAGGCCGTTTGACTAAACCTCATCCTTTTAAAGTTTTGTTGTCTCATCAAAATGAAAGCTTTTGGGGTATATACTGATCCATTTAAAGCAGGGGTTCGCAAATGGGGTACAAAGCGCTGCGGGAGGAGAGCGCTCTTAACGGCCGGCGTCTCTCCTCCCACACCGCTCAGCCTCCTATCACAGTTCGGCAGAGCGGTGTGTGGGCGGAGACAGCCTGCGCTGTCCCAAGAGGCTGGGCACTCCTCCGTGCACCGCTCGTTAAGCCTCCTGTGACAGCTGTCAGGAAGGAGAGCAAAGGCAAACACTCAGTGATCAGTGATCGCTGAGTGTTTGTAGATAATTGAGGACATAGCTTGGTTACTGTGTCCTCAATTATGAATGGATGAATGGGAAGTGATCTACATCACCTCCTGTTCATTCATAGTTGTAGTTATAGTAAACATACTATGTTCTCAAGTTATGAAGCAGACAGCACTCACTACATGAAAGGGATTTTTTCAAGTGAGCTTTGATTGAATTATCTAAAACAACTCTAGTATGTATTCCTATTACAATGCTGATGTTGTAACCGGATAGTATATGCTGGGACTTTAGAACTCCTTTAACCTCCCTGGCGGTATTCCCGAGTCTGGCTCGGGGTGAATTTTCAATGCTAGGAGCGGTAACCCCGAGCCAGACTCGGGGCTGCAGAGAAAAGTGACACTTACCTTGTCCCTGCGAGCCCGCGGCGTCCTCTGCTGTACACGGCAAGAAAATAAAACTAAAAGCCGGCATCTAACTTTTAGTTTCGTTTTCGGGCGTCACAGCCGGCGGGAAATTCAAAAGTGAAAAGTTGCAATGTACACAGAATACACACAATACAATGTAATCTCCTATGATTACACTTATGTATCAAACTATTTCACTTCAATTTTGTTCCTAGAGCTTTGTCCAGTGCCCTGCCTGACACTTTTTCACAATTTTAAGAAATTAAAATATAATAAATAATTATAAAAAATTATAATAAAATAATTTAAAAAATGGTCCAGTAAATGGGAATTCTGGGGGCGTTGCCTGAT
>NW_017306298.1:1145410-1153629 GCF_000935625.1 Nanorana parkeri
TTATTATATTATAATTTCTTATAATTATTTATCATTTATTATATTATAATTTTTTAATTTCGTGTTTCAAACTTTATCATACCTGGGATGTCTACTGGACTCTTGTTTGGACAGATTTAGGTGAGTTATTCCTAAGATTTACTAAGAATTGCAGGCCTACAATACATAACACCAAATTTCCATGCAAACAATTGTACCGCTTTTGGTACAAAATTCCTGACATAATCATACCGCCAGGGAGGTTAATGTAAATATTCTATTATTGTGTGCTAATGGTGAAAATAGTTGGTTCATAAATATAGTTTTCAATGATATGTTTACTTGCGGGCCACTAAATTTCTTTATTACAAACTCAGCCTCTGGCTTAATAATGCTGCACATTGGTTGTACCCACGTGGTTGAGATTTTATACTGACAATTTCAATCAGGCACAGCTTGCTTAGAGACAGCTAATTGCTGGAAAAGTAAAAAAAAAAAAGTCTAATATAATCATGGAAATATCATCCCACATTCAAAGGCTGTTAAATCGCATTGTTTACCCGTATCTTCAGAAAAAAAATCACTTCTACTGTCGTTGTAAACAACCTGCTTCCCTATGTATAATGGTCTGGCCCTCTAGCAACTTCAGTGCGAAATTATAGCTAATTATAGCTAATTTGCCTACAAACGTCAGGTGGTCATAATAATCTGGCCAATCCGTGTATATAATATAGGTTGTGACTACAATGATAAAAAAATTAATATAAAAATAAATTAAAATTGGAGCTAGGTAAAACTGTTCTAATAAACCACAAATTGCAAAGTTCTTCTTTTTTATTGTATGTGGTCTTAGAGATCTTTAAAAAAAAATTGTTACTGTAGAGGAAGGATAGCATAAATATTTTCAAATGTAAAGTTGACCAATGACTACCCATCTAGTAATCTACAGAAGACAGCTGCCGATAGAAATTGAGCAGACAGATTTCAGTGAAAACATTATTGATAGGAAATTACTGATTTTGCTGGAACTCTAAATTACACAAAAATGTGCCTAAAAAAAGTCTTATTTCCTGTCCCTTTCTTTTTATTTTTAAGTTGTTGGGTTTTTTTTTTTGGGGGGGGGGGGGGTTATTTAGGGTAGTTTTGTTCATTTAATTTCTCAATATTTTTATTTGCATCTTTCCTTTTTTTTGTGTGTATTTAATAATTATTTCAGTACTGTTGATTTTACTTTTTTCTTTGTTGCTGTCTTTTACTTTCTTTACAAAAAGTGTACAACAATGATGCTAATAATTAACTACTTTGGGCGCAAGAACAGATCAAGGATAGCTGAAAGGAGCTTCTGGAACACATGGGAGCCATTTAAAGCTCATTGCATCAAAAAACAAAAAAAAACCTAAAAAACTCAAAAACATCCACCTTAATGTTACCTTCCCCTTTGGCTCCAATGCATTTTGACAAACTTCAAGCTTCCTTGAGCCAAATATTGGCATTGAAATAAAAATAATAAACTACAAAGCAAATATACATAAATGTCAAGCTCATTGTCTCTCCATCTATAGATATGTTTATTACATAAATTATATATCATTGGTGGTTGTTTCAGCTGAGCTTATTTTAGGTTTACGAGTCCTTGACATTTCAGTTTAACATTTTTAATTATATTCTTTTTTTTTCAGGAACCTGTCTATTCAGTAACATGTACGTAGAAAATAATATGAGCCCCCCCCTCAGGTTTCTTAAATACAACGTGAGTCATGTCTTCCCATACGCTGAACAAAGTAGCTGAGCATTAAATATGCTTGACTATCTTCTGCTTGAGCAAGTGGACCGAAACGGTGTGAAGTGTTAATGTTCTGCAGCTTTGCTTCCTGGCTGGTGATTGATCATTTGTAAGTATATCTACTCCGTGTTCCATGAAATCAAGTTTGCCGTAATGGGTTCATCAGATTTTTGGGTTAAATTGAGAGTGAAGAGGTACTGTGTATTGAAATAAGACTTGCCATGTTCCGGGCTGGCCTCGAAACAGCATGGCTTCTAAAGGCGATATTCAAAACCACTTCACTTATCACACGCTTGCTGATTCTGAATAGGGTCCGATGGCGGGGGACATTTGGGAGTTTTCCAATACACTTTAAGTCTGTTGAGCTTCCACCAATGAGGCCATCTCTTTGGAGTTAACAGGCGAGCATAACATGTCAATGTATAGGACTATGTTAATTAAATATCGTAGTGCATGAAATGGCACACTTGAAAGGGGCTCTTTTTTTTTTTTTGCAATGGAGAGAATTGTAGCCATAGAAAACCCTGCATTCACCGCAAATCCACCTACACAGCGCCGTATATTTTCCTACAAATGTAATATTATTTGTTTGATGCCAGGTCCTTTGGAAAGACAAAGTAGCAGCTGCAATTGAGTTACCCTTATATTTTTTTCTAGTGCGGTGTTTAGTGTGTGGCATTTAAAAGATCTTCTGTGTGGCATTTAAAAGATCTTCTGTGCACAGTTGAAGCTCTCAAGAACAAAGGAAGGGATGGTTTGCTTATATTGTTATGTTAAGTGCCTAAAATTGTTTTTTGAAGGGATCACCCCAAGCAGAGGAATTGCAGTGTAATTCTGGGTAATGTGGTGTAAATGAACACACATGAACTTTTGTTCTGCTTTGTAAATGGAGATAGAGAGTGACTGCCACACTTACAGCTGTCTGGCCTCACTTAGAATCACTGTCATCTCCTAATGAGTGAACAGGCTACTCACTTTGTCTACAACCAGCACCTTCAATCCGTGGAAGCTTCTATTTACAAAAATACTCCCGAATTTATTTTGTACACAAGAACATATGGATGCTGAGTTTTCAATTTTTATAAGTGTACAATACCATTGGTTCAGGTTTAATGGAAAAATGTAAAGCCAAACTCCAGGAAAAAAAGGTATAAGTTGCACACTGCACTGGGCACGTAAATTACTATTAAAAAGTTGGGTGTTATGTGCGGAGGGCTGCTCCAAAGTATGCAAATCTTACCATGTAGCATGCAGTCTCCTGCACATAAGCTTCCAGGGCACTGGGGGGGTGATTGATGTGTCTCAAGCAGTAAAGTGCTCTGGTTGCATCCCTGCCCCTCCTCATTATTGCCCATTCACAAAACGGCTTGTATTTTTTTAAAGAATACAAGGCATTCTGTGATTGAAGGAGGAAAGGAGGGGGCAAGGATGTGACATCATCTCTCCTTCTCCAATCACAGAATACCTTGTATTCTATGAAACAAATACAATGCATTGTGTGATTGGAGGAGGAAAGGGGGAGGCAAGGATGTGACATCATCTCTCCTTCTCCAATCACAGAATACCTTGTATTCTATGAAACAAATACAATGCGTTGTGTGATTGGAGGAGGAACGGAGGGGGCAAGGATGTGACATAATCTCTCCTCCTCCAATCACAGAATACCTTGTATTCTTTGAAAAAAATTCAAGGTGTTGTGTGAATAGGCAATAGTGAGGAGAGGCGGGCAATATGACCGGAGCACTTCACTGCTTGAATCGCATCCCTCACTCCCCTCAGTGCAGGAAGCTCAGCATTATGTGTAGGAGCCGCCATGCTGCAAGGTAAGATTTTTGTACTTTGCAGCAGCACTCCGCACATAACACCCATTTTAATGATAAATTACATATACAGTGCAGGGTGTAAATTGTAATTTTTTCCTGGAGTGTGGTTTTAAAACATATCTCCATGCAAGCTGATAAATACACACTTCAAGTATACATATAGTAGAACTGTCTTATCTGTCAAAGGATTTGTAATTCTTTCCAAGCACCTTTGTGCAACATGACACCACATTCTCTTTTATTGATAAGGAATACAGTGGTATCACCACCCCACACAGAGCCTGCTGATTGGACAGTGAATGAGCAGCAGCACACTAATAATTCAACATTCTGTTCCCTCCTCCTGTCTGCATGTTCCCAGTAAGCACATGTGCATGCGGTAGAGACTGATTAGCTCTTAATACTACCTCTCCTTTTAGCAGTCTGAGTGCTGCTATGAAATGGATTTAAAGCTGCTGAGATCAAGACAGATTCAGGCTGTTGCAGTGATGGGGTTCTGGTTTCAATCCCCAGCAGGCTGCTATTTTGCATTGTGCTTTCTTGTTCTCCGCACATTTTCATGGTTTCTCTCTAGGTTTCTCAGTTCCTAAAATGGACCCTAGTGACTTGGACTTTAAGCTCACAGGTAAATGTAGGTTTGAGTGATTTAGTTACCTACAATGTGCGGAGATATATGTCAGAGCTATATAAAATCTCGATAGCCAGATATGAACAGCATATATAAAGCTAAAGAAACAAACCTACATTTTATATGAGTACCTGTGCAATCAAAATTAGACTAAATACTAATTTTCTGAGTATACTCATACTCAGATTCCTGCTAATTTACGACTGGTTCTTTCTCTACGACACCTAGAGTAAAAGAAAAACTTCTGTGCTTTTATAGTCGGTGGAACAGTCCTTTAAGATTCAGGTAATGTGGTGTACTTTTAGAAAATCCTATTTGCTGCAATTTTGGTGCACATCTTGCAAAGAGTTATACAATAGTGCATGTAAGACACAAAATATATGTGTTTTATTAGTGTCCTAGTGCATTCTTAATTTTGAATACGTATTTTAATACACTAATAATACCCTATCCTGATATATATATCTATACAGTATATATATAGATATATATACTGAGTGGACAGATTATTATGACCACCCCATCAGTACTTCGTTGGGCCGCCTCGTGACTCCACGAGATGTTGAAAGGTGATGCGAGGAATCTGACACTGCACTGTTGCCCTTCTGTTGGTCTTGTACCAGTCTTGCCATTCTCCGTTCTGCCCTAACATTGACTAGTCGCTGACGGCCACAATTCGCACGTTCAGACCCAGATTTTCGGCTGACAGTCCAGTCTTTAAACACTTTAACAACAGCTGCTCTTGAACATTTAACAAATTCCGCTGTTTTGCTGATACTCGCTCCATGGCACCGAAGGCCAACAATCATCCCACGTTCAAAGGCTGTTAAATCGGGTTGTTTACCCATATCTTCAGAGAAAAATCACTTCTACTGTCGTGGTAAACAACCTGCTTCCCATTTAATACGTAAAAGAGGGGGCAAAAAGTACTGAAAGCTCATATCCCCATTATGTATCTGCAGATTCCTGATGCAAAATGGCAGCCAAGCGTTTAACAATATCAGTTTGTTGTCTATAACAGTGTTTCTCAATATTTTTTCAGTCATGGCACCCTTTAAAAAATATGCAAAATCTCTAGGCAACCCCAGTGTAAAATATAATGGATACTGATGGGGCAGTCCCATGCAAAAACACAAAAAAAGAGGGGTTCCTCGCTTTACATCAAATCAGGGGCCCCCCTTCATATCAGGAGCTCCCCTTTAATATCAGAGTATTCCCTTTTACATTAGAGTCCAGCCCCTTTTAGTTCAGAGTTTTCTCTTTTTACATCAGGAGCCTCATTTCGAGGCACCCCTGAGTAAGACAGAAGGCACCCTGGTTGAGAAAGGCTGGTGTATGATACACACCATGTAAAGAAATAGAAAGGTGAGAGTAGAAGCTTTCCTGAGTCAAAGTAGGCTACTCTTTTTCCAATGGCTTGTCCAGCAGACATTACTATCTTTGCTAAGCAAAGCCAAGTCCTCCAAACCGGACTGAGTAGTGGAATGGTATCTCCACTCATTTCAGCTTGATTAGCGGAGATGGATGAACAATCAATTTACGGTTTCCAACTCATCTGATTTTTAACAATACAGGCACAGGTCTTTTAGCATGACAATTGTGCAAATATATTTTTTCATTCATAGCAACCATTAGTTTTGTTTGGTGCTGGAAGGTTAACACTATGGTTTCATATAAGTGCTGGTTCCTTTGACCTAAACTTTAAATAAATTATTCCTACAAGACTTCATTCATGTGACCTTACAGGTACTTTGCTGGTCTGGTGCTTTCTTTGTTCTGCAGGTCAAGAGAGAGATGGCAGTTCAGCAGTTTGTGGTCTAGCTAACTCTCATCCATGCAATCTAGATTTATACATTTTGATGAGGTTTAGTTTTGCTACCAAGGTATTACATCTTCCAGTTCATAAACTAAGACATTCAAACAAGGTTCTAGCCTTGGTGCATGGAGAGGAATTTGGTAAACACTTATATAGACCTCCTGATTTTTTTAATAAAAATTATATGAAAGCTATTTTAAAATTGAGCACCAAAATTCTCATTCTCACATCAGCGAGATGATAGAACAAGGAGTCCTGATACTGGGGTGATCGAGGCAGTCACTCCGCTAGTATCAGAGCAAGTTTCACAATACAGTACCAGGATTCCATTACAGCACATTGCATTGTATGCTGTGATGTTGTTGGGTTCATGGAAAGCTATTTACAGCAGTAAACTGATCTTCTACCTACTTCTGTGTGTATGCTTTGGAATGTATATACATGGATCCAGGGAAGAAATCAGGAAAAGGTAACAAACTCATCCTCTACCTCTATGTTACGCATTACACCCCCGGCAAGTGAAACAGGCTCACCCAAGGTGCGGAGTCTAAGTGGCATCTTGGTCTTCATCAGAGCACCCCAGAGCATCAGAGTAGAGTAATGTGCCAGAGATTTTTTGTGTTTTGTATTGTTGTAAGCCTTCCCAATGTGCTCCCTGCCAAACAGGCTGGTTATAGATTCATGCAGGTACCATTTTTTCTAGTTTGACTATTTTTGGTTGTGGGGACGCACAGGGGTCCCAGCGTGCATTCTAGATTGCTGGGCCCCCAGTGCATCCCAGCACATTATTAGGAGGAGTTGGCTACCTCCAGGTACACCTGCATGCCATTTATCGACTGCATTAATATGCTCACACTTGGAGACTCGTATACATAGAGTTAGGACCACACCTTGCAGAGGTGCCTTGGCGCGGCGGTGTGGCTTCTACATATTTTTGGCCAAAAGTTTGTGCAACTAAAACCTCTGATTTTAACGCATACTGTTGACAGGGCAATTTGTTTGGTTGCAGGCTAGCTGGCAGGTGAAGCTGGGGATTTTTTGTGTTTTGTATTAATGTGCCAGTGACCGTAGTAGCCCCTGGGCTACTTTGCTGCCAGATTTACCAACCAAGGGGGTGCAAGTACAGCATGTCTACACTGGAGACAGAGTGCAAATAATGGAAGGTCAAAGTCCAGGCTAAGCTGGAGGCAGATGGCAGGTAAAAGAGTAGTCGACAGTCAGACAGAGGTAGAGGCAGATGGAAGGCAAGAGAGAGTAACAGGAACGGGCAGAGGCAGCAACAAGAGCAGTAGTCACAAGCAAAGTCCGGCAAACTGAACTCGCAACAGGCAAAGCAGAAGCAACAGAATCTCGGGCACAGGGTAGTTGGCAAGAAGTCACAGCACTGGCCACCATGAGGGCAGGAACTTAAATACCCTCTTTAGCTTGTGACCACACCCAGCATGATGAATGTACGGCAATGCTGTGTAATGCATGTACGGCAGCGCATGCTAACTCACATGCACAACCAGCATAGCCAAAAGGCCACCATGCAGTATATGTGAGACACACTGTGGGTGGACAGGATGGACCATGCACCTGAATTTACAGACACAGATCCTGGAGGTAATTTTACACTTCAAATGACAAAGATTCATTTACATGGAAGGAGATAAAATCATAGGGGTCAGAGGATGAAACCACAATGCGAGGTGGGGGGCACAAGTATCCAACACTCCTGAAAGTCCTTAAAGCCAAAGAGACTGACAGAGCTACATCACTGGAACAGGGTAGGACACACAGGTCACTGGAGAGTTGTGTATTCAAGCATTTCTGTTGCAGAGGGTTATAATCTCAATTTTTTTTGTCACCTGAGTCACTTTTAATATGTGATTTGTAGTTTAGACACTAGAGGGTGCTCTGTATTCAATTACTCCTCCTCTCTGCTTAGCAACTGTTGGGGGATTATTTACCTCACAAGGAGTGGCCTTGTTTTTAGAGGGTTGGCAACCTAATAGGTTTGCATTGTAAGAAGGATCTGTCAAGCACCACCATTGTGAAAGCAGAACATAAAGCCTACATGAGCATATGTGGCTGTCCCCATGAACATCTACAAAATATATATACAAACATATTTTCTAAAACATTTAGACAAGAGTTTATAAAGTTAAATCAGATCTCTTCTACAAGTATGTTTTTTAAAAAGCATTT
>NW_017306298.1:1153706-1186466 GCF_000935625.1 Nanorana parkeri
AAACCAAGATTAAACTTGTTAATTTGATCTACACATATGTTTAGTACATTTTATGCTATTGAGCTGATGTATAAACTTTACAGCTGGGCAAAGGCCGATCGCACAGCATTCCCGTTACTAGATGGAGCCAAGGGGCATAGGCATTTCCTATGCTCCTCTGCTCCATCTAGTGGCAGAAATACTATGTGTTAAGCCAGCCCATTCATTTTTAAGGGGGTCGCAGAACACCTGAATAGTTTTAAAAAACCAGACACAGCCATTTTTTAATACAGTGCACCACAATGCAGAGAATGAGTTGTGGTGCACCAATTAGGGTACATTGCCTACTACTGGAGTAGTGTTTAGGGGTGCAATTTAAAATGAATGGTACTGCAATGCAACACGCCATGGAACACCTTTTTTTAGAAGGATATGACTGAACTCTTACTGGTCTATTTATAAATGTTTTCACACATTTTTTCTAATTGGATTCAACTGTTGATGTGTGAATCCAAATGAAAGTTTAATATTTATAAACAAATCCCTATTGTTACTGGTCCCATAATCCTATAGCTAATACTTTCTATGTCCAGTCAAACCTTTTTTTTCTAGTTTTAGAGTAAGTAAGAATTAGAACCCCTATTGAGATCTCACTGCTATCCGGGGCTTCGCTAGATACATTTTCCTCCAACTTACTGTCCCAGTGACAACATTGTCACTACACAGGAAGTGTGGGAAAATCTCCACCAACAATGAAGACATAAATAAAATTATGTTTTAGGGTTGGTAGAGTAGGGGAAGGATAGAACATCAACCAGCTTTTTATTTCTGTCTGTGTCCCCGTTGCAATTTTGCCACTGTGATGGTCCCAGATAGCATTAAACCCAACAGGGGGTTCTAATTCTTCCCCATTTTTTACAAAACTATAAAAAAAATGATTTGCTGGAAATACACTTTCTTTGGTGGTAATGTAAATGTAACCAGTTTAGATATATAGTGATGGATCTACTTTACTGAAAACCTGTGCTGACCTCCTTCTAAAAATGGTAATTGTTGGGCCGCTTTCACTGGCCGCTTGCTTTGGTCCCCGGCCTTTGATTTAGATAGGTCATCAGTGGCAGCCCAAGTATTTTTCTATAAATTGCTGCACAGCCACTAATAGCCTGCCGAAACAATGCCGAGCTAAAGATTCCACTTTAAATCTCTTATCTATTGATTGAAAGTGTCTCGCTACAAGCAAGTTTATTGACTTTCAACATCAGGGGAAAAAAAGCACATTCAGGATAATTAGCTTGTTGCAATTACAACTGTGGAACAAACATATTCATTATACAATGATCAAATGCATTATCTGCTCAGCCGATGATCCAGATAAAATTGTCTAGCTCTGGGTCACAAGCATCAAATGTAGTTCAGAGCCAATGTTTTAAAACTGTTCGGCAAGACTGTCACTATAATGTAGATGTACATAATACCTATAATGCATGGATAATTACACCAGATAAACGTTACCTAACTAGATGAATTATCTTTCTACAACTTTATCAGTACATTTCAAGACTGCAAAGTCTTTCAGGCCATTATGTATCATAACAGAATGTCATCAAATCATAACATTTCTAGCTTAAAAAAAAAGAAAGGAAAATTTAGAGAAAACGTATACCGCGGCAAATGTTCTTTTCTCGCGTGTCAAAATCATTGACGGCTTAATTTCAGCTTTTCTGTTCCGTCCTATTTCATTACAAATGAGTATGAAGATTTGGAAAACATTATTGGACTGTCAGAGATTCATTATGGCCTAGGATGGCATTTGTTTTGGACCTTACCAAAGAGCCAAGCTTTGGGGAAGGGTGGAGGAAGAGTTGTGCAGATGGTCTGGTTTTTGGTTTCCAAGACTGTGTTGAGTGTAGGCTGCTACCCCTTTGCTCAATTCAAGCCAGTCTCACAAAACATAGGGCTCAAATTCATTTTTCTTATACGGTATATTATTCCTTCTAGCAGTCTGTGAAAAATCATTAGATTTTGTTGTTGGGAAAAAAAAAAAATACAGTGTGTCGGTGACTGCAGACTCGGGCCAGTTTCTAGAGATCATTACAAGTTGCATTCTGATTGGTTGCTTTGTGTTACTGCATATATGATTTAGCATTTAGGAATAAGAATGTATTATTCAAAAGGGCTACAAATAGTTTATTCTGCAGTGCCAAAACTGCTTTATTTAAGACATACAATGTAAATGCAAATAAAAGTAAGTAAAAAACAAGTCAGAAGCAACTCATCCTTATCTCACATGGAAGCCAATTTTCCTTGAAACTACCAGAAGAAATGGCTTACTCCATAGTCTGGTGCTAATACCCTACAAAGCTGAATGATATTTAGAATTAGGGATGTCCAGATACAAGTTCAGAGACCAGTGTCGATACTTGGCATTTTCATGAGAACTACCAGGGTTGCAGCGGTTGTAGCTGGGACCTGGCTCTGGTGCTCCGCCACTCTCCTGAAATCACTAGTCTGTATTGTTTTATAAAAACTGTCACATGACACTTAACAAAAATGTATCTGCACTTGTATCTGTGAATACTTGGACAAGTATCAGTACTTGTACTTGGAAAAATGGTATTGGTGCATTCCTTTATTTATATTTATTTTTAAAAAAATTATGCATTAAAACAGAGATGTACAAATCCCAGGAGCTCCGTGTGCTCTGTAAAAATGACATCTGCCTCCTAACTTTTGAATTTTTCTCTAATCTAGTCTTGGAGCTGGAAAATTATTTGTACTTGTACTTGAACCGAGTGCAGTACTTGGTATCGGAGAACCGAAGGAAGCACTGAACATCACTAGCACACAGGAATCGCCCAGTGGATGTCTAACTGCTTGTCAGCTTTTATTCCATGGCTGTGTGACACTCATGTTTGTGAGTACCTTTCTGTTTTTACCATATGATTATTGAAATAAAATTGATCTGCACCAGGAAAGGCGCCCCCTTTGTGCTTACTTTCTAGATTCACCGCTTTCCCGGCTTCTTTTGGGCAGCATCCTGCAGTATGCCCAAGAGGATTTCCCATTGAGGAGTGATAGTTTTTGGCGCTTTATTGCTTTTACTTTGTTTCTGAACATCCCTATTTAGAATTACATTTTAGTTAAAGAGAGAACTCTGGGCAAATAAAAAACTTGCCCTTGCAGTGGGGCTACCCCCTCACTGCAAGGGTTAAGTGCTCATTTTGGTCTAGGAATTACTTACCTGATCCCAGCTCCCTCGGGGGTGCAAGACTCATCTCTGCAGCCTCTTCTACCCTGGACGTGGCGGTCTAAGGACCACAGACGTCATCACTTCTGCATTAGATGTGAGGACTCCAAGGGACATTCAATAGTGGGAATGGAGGGGAAAAAGAAGAGAATTGACCATTGTGGGAGCTAGGATCATGATCAGGTGTGCAATACTGCTTTATTTGAGTCCACTAGACCAGAATGAGCACTTAACGGTTGCAATGCAGGGGTAGCCCCAGTGCAAGGGTGTGTTTTTTTATTTGCTCTGGAATTCATCTTTGATTTAGGATTTGTATACTTGAGTGCCTGATACAAATAGAGATACAAATCAATACATTGAATTCCAAATCTTTTCAAGTGTTTTCACACATGTAAGAGGCATAAAACAAATGCCCTTGTATACAAGCCTTAAGATGTTCATGAGTCCGCTGAGTGGGGTTTAAGGGCTTCCTGTATTTGAGTGGAATTAAAAGTCACTTCACCCTGTATGCAAGAGCAGCAGACCTTGAAGAAAACTGTTTAAAAGAAAGGAGATCTCTTCTTATTCAAATCATCTTGTTTACCCTTCTCTATGTTTCCACTGTAGTATGGCAGTATGCTCTTGCTTTGGAAACTCAGGTTTTCAATACCAGCCATGAAACTAATAAACAACAATGCTAATATAAGTCATTTGTTATGATATTGTTGCTGGTCAGGACCCAGGAACCCCACCATTCCCCAGCCAAAACATATTATGCATAGTGTATTTTGACATCATTAGTATTTACATGTATGGCTTGTTGTGTTTGGTATTTCAAAAACATTAGCTTAAATAAATAAAAATACTTACGGCTTCTTAAACATTCAACTTTTTCTCCATTAATATCGAATATCCACTTGGCCGATGATCCAAGGTCCACTTTGGAAGTACACAGATCTAAAAACTAAATTAAAAGGTACAAATGAGGATGTTATGAGTATTTAAAACGTGTAAATATTTAGAGAAGAAAGCTCACCCCATCAGTCTCCTCATTACTTACTGATATACCATTATGGATAATATTTCCTTCCCCAGTCCCCCCCTATGCTAGGGTGCTAGGTGTATGTCTGGACTTTGACCTCAGCTTTGAGTCCCACATCCAATCCTGTCCAAATCTTGCTGGCTTCACCTTCGTAACATTCGATAACATACATTTTAATCTTAACCAATGTTATTATCAAGATACTTATTCACTTCCTTCTTAGCCCTGACTATTGAAACTCCCTCCTTGTTGGTCTACCTTGAAATAGGCTATCTCCCTCAGACTATCATGAACGCTGCTACCAGATTCATCCACCTTACTAACCATCCAGTGTGCACAAATAAAATTTGAAGTAGCAACAACAACAAACAAAGACTGGCCCCATGTGATAGACCTGGGCCAATCAGGAGGCACCTAGTACTGTCACATGTAACCCATACCTGGAGCGCAAGATATTTCTTACTTGCTCCTGAAGAGGTGTGGGAGTTAAGAAAAGATAAGTATAAGATGCTAATGAGAGGGAGCTAAGTGAACCTTTTACTTTACCCTACATTGGTGTCCCCACACCGCATACAGGTATCTATACAGGAGGACCAACTAATAGCCAACTAAAATGCAAAACAACATAATCACACACAAAAGATAATAGGGCAAGTGAACCTGGGGAGAAAGGCAACACGAGGGGAGCCATGGACCAATGGTCAGGGTACAAGGAGGCACCAGGATGCAGGAAACAGGTCACAGGATGCAGGTAATGGCGACAATACTGTGGCACCAGGCTCACTGCAGGGAGGGATTAAATACCCTCCCAGATCAGCACCAGGTGGTGCCTAATTGCTGACATCTGCAGGTGAGCCCTGGAACCGCAGGACCTGGTTCCAGAGTCACAGTGCCACCTGGAGGCGCTCAGGTCCCTGACAGCCACTGGCTGCCTGGAGACTCCTGCAGGGGAACACTGGAACTGCCGGATCTGCTCCAGCGCCACCTGGAGGTATTCAGATCCCTGACAGTTGGTAATGGAAAGTATCGTTCTAAGGGCTTATGTCTATAATAATACACAAGTTCTACCTAAATTGTACAGTACCACGCACAGTCAGAACAGTCACTCCCTCTTTCTTGCTGCTTATAGGATTTTTTGAAGCTCTAGAAAAGCACAGACTGACTAATCCTGCTAATGCATCATGACTTTGTAGCAGCTGACTGGCAAAACAGAGTACAGAGTTGGAGATTATTTACACACTGTACTTATCTCCCCCTGCTTCATCCCTCAGCTCTTACTTGGCCTGCTCTGTAATAAATCAGGGTAATTTCCAAACACAACCGTAAAAGCCTCAGACTGTCTCTAGAGATTAGGGGACAGTTGGCAACAATAGAATTTGCTTACCTCTTCCATTTGATAAAGTGTTGCAGAGACAACATGTCCATCCTTCCCGTTGCCATTTACAAACACCAGAATTCTCCCAGTAGAACCTGCAGGCGGTGACTCTCTGTGTTTGGATGTTGTAAGTTTGGTCTTTCCTATACTCTTTCCTATACTCCATGAACTAGGATTCATAAGACCATTCATAGTCCATGTCATTGTACCAGACAGAATAGTACTCTCTGGAAGAAAAAAAAATGTTTTAAATGACCAGTGCATGTTCTCTATCTCTAGAATAGCGCACCCAGTTTTATGCTTATTCAGGTTACATACTGCCCCTGACTGGCACACTGCCAACTCTGACAAATACCAATGTTGTGCCCTAAAGATCTGTAGGATGGTGTGATCTCTTGTGTGTTGCCAGCCCCAGATAAAACAGATTATTTACTGAAAAGCTATACTTTACCCCCCTGTATCACTAAGGGTGACCATGCATGATAGTCATTGCTCTATATCGCCCGCAGATATTTCCCAACTTGCCTAGGAGGACTGATGTAGATCATTCTCTTTACTGTGTTTACTTTGCATGTGTGCACATTTTGTACAAATCTCTACAGCACAGTAAGGCCCCATTCAGATGGGGACTTCTGGGATTTTTGCGGCAAACACTGATGGATTCTGGTGGCAGGAATCCTAGGTGTCCCTATTCAGACGCGGCCACTGTACCTATTGAAGTTAATGAGAGGTTGACAGTGGCTGCATCTGTCAGTGGCAGTCCAAATGTAATGTAGGTTCGTGCCACAGGAATCCCAGTAGTCCCTTTGTGAATGGGGCCTAACCTTATCTTTGGCCACTTGCAATAGGGTATAAATCACTTTTGTCTGGAACTCAACCTGTAAACCCTAAAAAAAATTCTCAATGTCTCATCATTGGCAGCAAAAACTCTGCCCCTAAATTCTGGCAGCAAAAATGAATGATCCACACTCAGGGATGGGCAGATGTCTCACCACCTCTCATTCCCAAAGGGACATATGCCCATCTATGGACAGCCTAATCCAGCAGCTGGCTTCCTGGAATCTCTGGAGAGTCATCATTACTACTCATCACATTTTGGGTATAAAAATAGATGTGGGTGGCTATTTATTATATGCCAGGATTGCTCCAGTCCAGCCTTATTACATTACAGGTGTCTCTGATGAGAATCCAGCTCAGCCAAAATGAACAAGAATTAAAAAAAAATATATTCATTTATTTCACCAGTGCCCACACCCAGCAACAAGCTGAATGAAAAAAAGTCCTCTGTGAGGCATTTTTGGCCAACTGATCTGTGGTGTGCCATTTAGATCAGTTAAATGGAGTATTAATACAATTACAGGGTCATAAAACACATGGCAACGAATGTTAAAAGGGACCTTTGTTATAACCTTGAAGGGAAACAGGATTATTTAATCCCCTTCTGTAGTTTAATATATTCACCTTCCCTTCACAGCTGCGCCACACCCTTTAGCTGCTGGGAGCAGAAGTTTCCCCTTGATAAGCTACAAGTCTCTCAAGCCATAGCTAACATGAGGCTATGAACTCTTGCTATGTGACTGTGCTAAAGGTTGGTGATTGGCCCAGCACTGTCCCACAGATTATCATACTCTTTGGAATACTATCATACTCCATACCTGGAGGTACTGGGTAGTTTCTTTGCTCCAAGCAGCTGAACGGAGTGGCGGGGTAGTGAAGGAAGGGTAAGCATGTGCTGCTGGAGCATGTGACTTCATGGGCATAGCATAGGTTTGCGTTACAGCGAAAAACATTAACAAACACATTTTTATTTACACACTTTTTATCTAAATAAAAAGACCCCATTTAAAACTAATGAAGTCAGCGGATTCAAGTGGACCGACCTGGAGAAGCACCTAGTACATGTGCAAGGGGAGAGTGAGCTGTCATTGCTTACTTGATTTGAATGCTCTGGGGCTGTCATTCTTATCACTTCTTGGTTACTCAGTGAATCAATAACTAGAACAAAAATTAGTATATCAGATGGTCCAATACTTCAATGGTACATAATTGCTCTGGGCGAGCAATAGTGAATATGGGAAAAGGGTGACAGGTCCGGAACTTGCACCCGCAAAAACAGCAAAGAAGTCAGCAAAGAAGGCTCCTGTGTTTTTTTTCTCCCGAAACAATCTCTTTAAGCCCATTGGAAGTGTTATACATGCCACATAGAAAACTAAGTAGATTTAATCAAAATGTTGCCCAGTTGGCTTCTTCTACACCACAAGTGAAAAGCTGCGGAGCTAGACCTACTAGTACTATAGGCTAGAGCTACAGGGGTGATTTTAAGTAGGTCACCCATGCTATTTGAATCACTGGGGACTGATTACTAAAAAGATGCAACAAATGGCTCCCTATGGTGTGAGCTACACAAGCAGCATGTGGTGGCCTGTTGCAATGATCAATTGCACACAATTTGAGATTTGTGCAATCATCTTTTAAAGAGACATAAGAGAGATATGAGGGCTGAATTTGCTGTATTTGAACATGTAAAAGGCCTGGCTGTGTCTGACTTCAGTACTTTGAGGCATAGACCCAGAACAAACATGATGTAAATGAGTGTCAGAAGAGTGTCAGGACTACTTATTTCTGAATTTGTTGCAGGTCAGTGTCAAATCATAAGAGCAACAGCCAGGGAGTGTTGGCACTCTAAGACCAGAACCAGTGTTTTAATGGTAGGATGGCAGGATCACCAAATAGAAACAAAAGTGAAAGCCTAAACAATTAAAACTAATGCAACCAACCCTATCTACGGACTGATAAACTGCAATATATTATATTTGTGGTTTTTTTTTTACATCTTAAAAATTAAACTGAAAGAAAGAAACAAAAAAGTGCCACAAATCGTGTGAAAGCGTCAATCAAGCAAATACGACTTATCTCCCATTTCAGCAGATCGCAAATATTCAGTCTCCCTTAATACAAGCATTCAGATTTAGTTTATGATGAAATCCAGATAATACAAATTATTCAAAGATCTGATTTATTTTTGCAGATTGAACAGTTTTCCAAGGATACATTCAGAGGAGTCAAAAATGTGCCAGTTGTGAATGAATTTGCCCACCGCCGGTCCCTTTAATTACATGAACAATAGTCTCTTCAATCTGCAGCCTTCCGAAAGGGAACTCGAGGACTACTTCCAGTAGCTTCCCACTAAGCGTGACATAAGCTGTACCAGCCTGTCTCTGCTGATAGCTTGCATAAATCATCATTTTTGAAGGGAACAGATGTTCATGGTATGAAACAGTAATACAACAATTTAGTCATAATTAAAATTCACCTTAGCATGCCTTTATCAGTGATCAGAGAACCATTGAGCGTCTCATCAACTCGAAGAAAAAAAAATGTCAACTTCCTGTTACAGTTGAAAAGATAACCTTTCTTTAACGCTGATTTTGGTAGTGTTTCTTTTTTTTTTCTTTACTTCGTGCTTGCGGCTACGTGACAGTTGATTAGTAAGTGGGTGCTTTACTCTTAGCAAAAGCATGTTGGCGTAACATGGCATGTTTTCTGTCTTTTATTAAAGAGAATCAAATATAGCAAGGATGATAATGACTAAACCACGCAATTTTAAATTTTTTCTATGTTTTTTTTAAACCATAGTAATGTATGTTTTGGAAATTGTAGTTTTGCAGTAGTTAGCATGAATGGAAGTAGTGGCAGTTAACGAGTTTTGTAAACCTAAGATACCAATGTTCTGCATCAGAAATGATGGCTATACATGGCCTGATATTGGCCTGATATTCTGAAACAGTTTCATTAAGACCAGTTGAAGTGTCATACAATTTTATTACACATATTATAATTTATTGGTCAAAGTTGCGTACCTGCCAAGAGAAGAATCCATTGTTTGCAGTTGGTGTCTGAGGGACATGCCTGTACACACAAATACTTGATGAGCCTGCCAGAAATCTAGAGAGCTCCTAACCTCCTGTTTGAGCTGACAACTCTTCCTCTACCAAACTGAAATCAGAAGTAACACTGTCAGCCCTTCTTGAGTTCTCATCTGCTGAACAACAAAACACCTTTTCCTTATGTTATGGAGATGAGGAAAGGGGGGGGGGTATTTAGTAGACCATCAGGAGAGAACTGGGCCGTGCTGGTAACACTGCTTGCATTTGTAGTGCAGCAGTGGAATTGAGTAGAATTTATCATTACTGGAGCAGACAAAATCTGGAGCAGTTGTGCATGGCAACCAATCAGGTTCTCGTTTTCATTTTCAAATCTTAATTGAACAGTTTTGATAAATTCCTCCCATTGTGTTTTCAGCTGAAATGGTAAGATCAATTGATTTCTGGAAGGTCAACGAGTAGTTTTCTGTACTTGGAGCATTTGCAAAGCTATAAAACATTGGGAAATGTGCATTTATTGCAAAGATGTTTTCTTTTTTTAATGTTGCACAGACATATGACCCTGTGAGAATAGGAACTGACTTGTATTTTAAAGGTAAATACTTCAATGCTGTCATTGTGATCCTACCTTCAATATCTAGCCATTCATTGACATGGAAAAGGCATGCAAGACAAAAGGTTAGCATTTTTGGACTTTAATGGATACAGGTTAGTAAATCGCTAGACAATGAAGTCACCATGAGGATGACCAGCCGATAACTTGCCCTTTAAAAAACTGTCACTATTGACAGTTCCCAGATTCCTTTTGATACATGTTCCCTTAAAGATCACCCAAGTCGAAGTATGGAGAAAGACTGAAAGTGTGGCAATCCAGATAAGCCAAAACGTTCATCTCGTTTGGTTATGAAAAGAGACATGCTTTCCTGTTTTGCATCTACCTGTCTGGCATCCGAGGAGTGTTTCGATACCATCATGTTCTTCTAGTCTTACTTGTCTTAGAGCATTACATATGCACCATTACACAAATAAAGGCACACCTTTATTGGTGCCAAGTGTATAAGCACCCTTGCCAGCATTCCAGATCAGGCTTGAAATGTAGGTCTTGCCTCAGTCTGCCCTAATCACACCCTGACCTGTTGTGTTAACACCCTAAGGCTTAGTACACATAAGCACCAAATACCGGTGTGCAAGTAGTGTAGTTTCACGTGAAACAGTATCATGTCAGGCCACACTCAGAATTTCCCCTGAGCAGGGAGAGGTCAGTCCATGGGGTCTAATTATATAATGGCTCCACTGTCAGCACCAACACTGCGGCTCGCTTTCACTTGGACAAGGCCCCCGGCACCTAAAATTCACCCAGGAGCCACTGTATGTATTGAGCCATTATAGGAGACCTAACATTAGATAATATGTTAATTGCTTGCGTGCCAAGTATAGTGTATTACCTCTTAAAGAGTGTACAGTACTCCCACCAAAGAAGCATTATTTTCCATTCTCCTCAGACAGCAGGAACCATCTTTGCCGAGGTATCATCCACAGTCAGTATCCACTGTATATCCCAAAGATAAAACAATCATGGAAATCTTAATGCCTTCCTGTTCCTGGCTATGTGTACACATTCTACACAACTTGGTCCCTGTTGATCTCAACCTAAACCGATATTTTAGTTTTATGTTGGAACTGGTAATTTGAATCAGTTGTCAGCTTTTTGTATCTCCTAATATTTGTAACGGCAAGATTTTACAAAGTAGTAGTGATAGGACCAGTGTCCACGAATTTTAATAGGCAAATGCAAAGTGCTTCTGACATCAATCTTCTGAGATCATTCAGAATTCATTCCAGGTGCATATGACCTACAGTTGATCTGGACTTGACTTGCAGTTGATCTACTTTGCTTTCTCATAGACTTGTATGCTGAAGATCATTACTATTACAGCCTCTTCACAAATCATTGCATCAATGCTCCGTACAGCCCCCTTAAAAAATAATTGTTTCACATTTAAATAATTTTCTCAGCAAATTCTATTATGATAAATCAGAGAAAAAAACGTAACAAGACAAAAGGAATAACAGAACAAAAAAATAAGATAGAGTGAAAGAAATAAACCAATCCATTTTTCTACTAGAACCAAATCACAGACTACTATCCACAGTGGCCCACTTGGCTGCACACAAACTACAAAAGGGCTTCCAAGTTGGGTAGCAGGGGCTTAGATACTCTACTTCTCCTTGCTTCCTGTGTTTATGACAGAATAGGAAGTGATGGAAAATCTCCCCACTTAGACTATTTGACATCTGTCAGAGAAGAAGAGGGGTAACCCTCAATGGGAAAATAGAAGGCAATACAAACACATTTACCAGTAAAGTGGGTAAGGTTTATAATGTACTGTATGTCAGCATTTTATTGCAGTCTAACTGTTTGATCATATCTTGAAATGACCTGAGATATTTTATTATATATTATAATTTGATCAAATCAGTTGCTTATGGCAGAAGATCACTGTGAAGGGGTAGGTACTAATGAAACCTGGGTTGGAATTTGTCTAGCAGGTTTTATATAGATTTTACAATTTGCAATTTTTTTTACGATATTGTAAATGCAATAAATAATTTGATTCTATAAATAGTTGGCAGTCTGCATTATTTTGTTTGCACCTTTACTAAACCAGAAATAGTGTAAGGATAGTTTGGATGTACGCAGGTTCCCCAGGAGGAGGTTAGATGGAAGCTGAGACTGTTGGATGATCCAGCCAGTAGAATGCTGAGAGATCTCTTCACAAGATCTGGCATGGTTCAAGGAAAGGGGTTTTCCTTTCCTGTGTGCACATCTGGGCATGCTTAGGCACATGAGTGTGAAAGGATGTGCACATTCAGCACTGGTATTGATGTGCCCTATGCCCTATTTAAAATGCAGCATAACTGAGGAGAATCACTAAGTGGTCACCAGCTCCTGTGTCCCATGACCTGACCTGACCTGACCTGCATTTTGTTAACCAGTATTTGACACAGCTTGCCTCCTGGATGTGCTGTATCCAGATCTACCGCTGCTGACCTTGGCTTGTGGCCTTTGTTTGCCTTCTGCCTGCTGTTTTGGTACCTTTGCTGTCAATCTGGTATTGACCTTGACCTGGAACTTGACCTTGCTCTTTAAACTGGTACCATTGCTGCCCGGCTGTTGCTGACATCTACTCGTCCTGATGATTCTATTCTTCCTGCATCTGCAGGCTCCTGTGCGTATCCTGGATACCAGCTTTCTGCCCCCGATCCAGTCTGAGCATCTCAGCACTATCCAGACTGTCTTCAGAAGACCTGCTGGATCTGGACCCACCACAGGCATCATGCCATTCCTCGTCCTGCTACACCCTGTCACCAACTCCAGTGGATATTGGACACAAGACGTAAGGGAAGCCCTCGCGTCAACTCAGCCTCTACTAGATACGTGACACAAACACTTCTTAACCTATTTTGTTTAGTGTCTCCATAAAACTCATCGATCTGCATCCTTTGCCTTCTCCCTGCCACCAGCCTAGCCCCGAATAAGTAAAGTTTCAGTGTCTCTTTAAGATTAGGGTTAGGATTTAGGGGGATAAGTGGTAGTTTTGAAGGGTTAAAAACTCTATCAGATTATTTTTTGCTGTTTCCCCCTCGCTAGATTCTCCTTAACTTCCTGTCCAAGAGACACAATACTGAAAAAAGGTCACCTAAATTAGAGGAATTCCCTGACAGTTGTCAACAGATCACCAATGAACTGATTTACCTTCACCTCTTGCTCTGGTGACAACTCTTAAATTCGGGATTTCCCCTCACTTTCTGTCTCAGTGACAGTGGTCATTGGGGCAAATAGAGGGGTGATTCTCCCCAGTGAGGACAAAGCAAAAAAGGGCTTGACGGGGTTCAAGCCCTTACCCACGATATTCAAAACTAGAAAAAAACAAATGTTTGCCTGCACATACACTTAACATTTTAGGTTCATGTTAAGTGTTAAGATTTATTTTTATCCTTTATATGTTTTTAACTGATGTTCTATATCTGTTTTTAATTCTCTCCAATCTTTGCTTTGACATATTTGAGCTATGTGTAAATGTAAGTTTGAGCTCTGTAAATAGCAGAATATCCTGGAAAACATGCAACAAGGAGTCTAGAAAACCACTGCACTTTACCTTCAGGTGTTAGCAGGTTATGTGTTCATTTTCAGGTTCAGGTTAAAGGATAAGTGTTGGGGAAGGGTTAAGTGCTAAGTGATATATGATATATCAGGTTTAGTTTTAGGGTTTGGTGAGGTAGTGTCAAGGCCAGCCAAATGTGTTAGCATTGGGGTCTGAGAAGATAAAGGTAGTTCCATATACCAAGTACTACAAGTAAGGAGCACTAAAAATCAATGTGCCGTCATTTGATGTGTAGTTTATTGGCTCATGTTTTGCATACTTCATTAGCATAAGCTGATAAAGAAGAGACCTCTGTCTTGTACACTTCTTGCCACAATTACATTTTTCTATTTTGTTCTAATAAGATCTTTAAATTATTTCAGAGATTCCTAAATGTTATTCATAGCTCATCATTCCATACATGGAAATAATCTGTCATGACATGAATTATTCTGGTGCACTCATGCATCAATCTAACCACATATGTAGTGACAATAACAGGTCACCTCTATGTGTCTAAACCAGATACATAACACCTTAGGTTAAAAAAAAAGCGTGTTCGTCTTCTTACAATCCCTGCATTTTTGGTTCAAAGAAAGGGAAAACAGCCCCCCTTGGGGACTGTGGGCAATTTTGCAATATAGGGGGTAAATAAATAAAATTATTCCTAGTCCTACATAGGTATGATTGGCCACGACTAAGGCCCAGTTTGGGGGCTGAAACATGTAAGCATTTGTTTGTTTGCTGCTGTTATGCCTTTTACAAATAAAGTACTGGATGGACGGATCCCCTCGAGAGTGCCGTTTTTTAAAATCTATCCTAAATAGGTAGTTGGATCAATTCCCTTAATCATTATTATCCTTTAGCAATAATACCTGAGGATAACTCTAGGTGTAATCAAATCAAGTCTTGTGTAAGGTACAAGTGTACATATTTTCTGTATTATGTTTATAAATAAACAATATGAATTATATTTTTTGTTATTCAGGTAAAGACAAAATGTTGCATATTAATATTCTGTATTTCTGCATTTCCATCGGTGGAGCTTTAGTCTACTTTAGTGTTTAGTAGTAAAAAGCCTTTTGTTTACTAAGGCCAATAGCTTACGCTACAATTTACTAAAAAAACTGAAAGACATCCCCAGATTACAAAGCCAACTAAGAGGTAGGTTGCTGCTGCTGTACTGTCTCTTTAGATAACATGTAGTGCTCTGGGAATCCTTTATTAGTCTTGTATCCTGTATTAAATATTGAATCTTGAAACAAAAATTGTTTACAATCAGCAAAACAGATATTATACATCAGTTTAAAACCAGAAAATACATTTTTTTAAACAATGTGACCGAAAACCAACCAGTAAAATTTCACTTTAAATTCAGTTCTTTTTTTTCAGTTCTTTTTTTTAATACATTCTGATAGTAATTGTACAATTACTATCACATGTTATAGAGCTTGCAACAGTGTAAAGTGAACCTCAGAATAAAAAAAAAAAATTCTTACTTATGTTAGATGAAAATCACCTTAAGGTGACTACAAACCAAACTTTTTTTTTTTTCTAGACTGCCCAAAATCCCAATGACTGCAGTGCCCTAAAAATAAATAGTGACCAGCTTCCATGTTCACCAGGGTCGGTCTGCCCTCTTCTGCAAGAGCTGGAGACCACAAAAGTTGGTTGACATTTGCATAGCAAAGCACTCCAGTATGGAGGTTCAGGGTTCTGACGAAGGGGGCCTGGCCCCGGAAACGCGTCATTAAAAGGAGTCCTGTGTTGATACACAGGCATCTGTGCAGCTGATATTCAGATATCGTTCTGGCTCATCTCATATGATTTTACTGATTCTCATTGTGAGTATGTTTTTACCTTGTACTTTAGCTCACATTATTAAAAACCATCTACACTAGGGTGGGCGCCCTTCTCTTTTCTTTTCTCCCATAGTGTTGCAGCTTCCCAGGCTGAAGTGGGGCAGCACCCCTAGTTATCCTGGCTTGCACTTCATTTTCATCTGTTGGTCATTATTGGCGCTTTGGATTTTTTTTTTCTTACTGATTGCAGAGGTTCAGGGTGGTTTAGTGGAAAAGCATTCTGGTGTCTGGACCCCTGCAGGTGCCAGTTATCCAGCACAAGTGGCAGTTTCATTTTATTTGCCTGGACACAGTTTTGCTTTAAAGGAGAACTATGAGGCGAGTGAAAATCACTCAGCCTCATAGTTCTAGCCGACCCTTGACTATGAAACTGTTACAGGTCGGCTCAATAGATCGGGAAGTGAGCGAACACATAGCGTCGCTCGCTCACTTCTCGATCTATCCCTGCAGAAAGCCATGACTGTCACTCATGGCTCCCTGCAGGGATTCCCCCCCACCCCTGTCCGATCCTCCAGTGATGACTGACGGAACGGACGGGGGAGGGAACAGCTGGCTCTGCCTCCAGATAGGCAGAGCCAGCTGTCAATCCCGCAGGTGGGTGGATCTCGACAGTAATGTCGGGGTCCGTCGCAGCTGTGGCGTCTCAGTATACCGCAAGCTGTAGCTCGCGGTATACAGAGCTTAGGGTGACAGGAGGACGCTAATTTCTGCAAGTCCCAGTGGAGTTTTTCCGCTTTCAATAACTGGCAGATTTAGCAGGGGATTATGAGAATAATGTTCCCCCAACATCACTGCTTTAATAGGAAAGTACTGAGCTTGCTTCATAGAGCGCGCCCAAGTGGCATAGTAAAGGGTACAAAAAGACTATTTTATTAATTCACTGAACACTGGGCAGGTAGCCTCCATAGGGATCAAAGACAGATTAGGATCAAACCCTGCCTTGCTCTACCCAAAACCTAAAACAAATAATAGTCTGGGATAAAAACTCAATTTTAACGGACAGTATGCTCAACCAGAGACAATATTATTGTGACCGTGGCTTACAAAGTCCAAAAATAGAAAAACCTGTCTGCATTCTCATTTAAACTCTTATATCAACCTGCAGTTGTGCTGATGGCAATAAAAGCCAATGTCATGTTGCATTATGTCACCTGTCAAAATTACAATTGCTGCAATGTTTGGTAAATACATCGTGCCCTGGTCACATTCCTGCGTGCAGTTACTCCTTTCCGCGTTAAGTATGCAGGCTTTTTGTTTTTACTTGTTCCTGAGTGTCATCGCAGACACCCCCCCTCCAAGGCAAAATGGCCATCTTTAACTAATTACGACAGGTGCTGTCATTAAAATTTATAGTCAATAATATTATCCTGACATCATATCTAAAAGAGTGTAAGTCTCGCCTCTCCATTTTATTAAAATTACTAACACCCTGTCTGGGCGTCAATCACATCCCTGTCACCTTCGTGTGAACTTTCTTGTGAAATGTTTGTTGAAGAAGGGAAGGAGTACTTTACATTGCAGAAATATTTGTATGAAAAATGATTGCGGCAATGCATATTATTTTAATAAACAATGCGCTTACATGGGAACGTTGGCTGGGAGGTAAATAACTTTTAGGTAATTTTCAGGCTGAACATATCATTACTATTTTGATTAGCGATGGATCCAAATGAGGATCAAGTATGTCGAGGCTTGTTGTACCAGACAGAATTCATTAAACTCACTGATCCATCAAACACAATGAGTATGAATCTTGCATTACCGTCTTCCTTTGCAATCATATATTTACTACAAGGTTGAACATTTATTTAACTTTCTTTTTATTATATGAAAAAGGAGATTAACAGGGTAACAGCCCAAAAAAACAAGGATAACAGTATAGCAGGTAGCAAGGATTTGATTTCCAACCAAGTAACTTGATAGGTATACACAACACAAGCAAACACAAATATTAATATCAAGTTTTATCAAAAGGTAAAGTGAAATAATAACCCAGGATGATGTCTAAAAGCAAGAATCCAAATACAAGAAGATGAAAAGGAGAATAGATAAGGTGAAAAAGAAGAGGAAAAGTAGGGAAGAAGAATAGTAGTAGAAAGAGAGAATGGAGAGAAGGCATTGGAGAGAAGAAAGGAAAGAAAACCTTGTGCTACCTGCCCAGCTGGGGGGACCTTGTATGGGTAGAAGACATAGAAAAAAAGCTCATGGGGAATTAAAGGTGTGGGAATCCAAAAATGTAAGGTTGAACATTGAACTAGCGGAACTATAGTCTTTTACAGTGTTAGTTTGTGTGTGTAAGTTTGATTAGCTGCACAATCACTGCAGATGCAGTGATCGCCATAGGGTAACAATGCCCATTATATGAAGAGGAGAAATGTCACCTTGTGATGCGCACTCCAGAACTAACATACAGTGTGCCTGGGACCTGCCCATGGTAGTTAAACTACTGCAGGGGCACCCACCACAAGTTAGAGTGACAGTGGCTTCTGCAGGGATGTATTGGCAGGAAGTGACCCAGGCTCTGCCGATGTGTGACAGGAGGCTGAGTGGTGCAGGGAGTGGAGACGCTCCTCCCCACTGGACACAGAGCAGCGCCCAGCAGGGAGGAGAGAAAGAACCGATGCACCGTTGTATCGGCCAGAAAACTTTTATGCCAAAAGTGCCATTTTCGGCCGATATGTTTTTCGGCTGCCGATATATCGGTTCATTCCTACTTATGAGCTCGTCTCTGTGTCGCTCTGCTCTCTTTTCCTCGGCATGTATAAGCATATTAGCACTGCAGCACAACTGAATGGCCTTTCTCCTTCTCTCATTCTGAGCTTTGTTTTACAGGGGATGGGAAGTCAATGCAAGGTACTTACATTGCTTTCATAGTAATAGTATTATAATAATACAGGATTTATATATTGCCAACAGTTTGCGCAGCGCTTTACAATATAAGGAAGACATTACAACCACAATACAATTCAAGACAAGATGGTAAGGAGGGCAATGCCATGAGGGCTTACAATCTAAAAAGGAGGTATAGTACGCTATAATACTATACTATGATTAAAAAAAAGTTCAATTTTACCAATGTAGCTACTTCTGAGAGTGATACAAAACACAACTATCAAGACACATATCCAACTTGTGTTTTCCTTTATTTGCAGCTCTACCCTGTTAAATGATTCCAGTGTCATGGATCTAATAATATAAAGAAGATAATTAGCTACGAGCAATCACAAAACAATAAATGTGCTGAACAGACTGACAAGTGCTAAAAAAAACAACTCAAGCGACAATCCAACTTGGCGGATTTCGACCATCCTGCTTTTTCTGCTCTCTAAGAAAGATGGACATGAGCGTAACAGAAGTTGACAACTCACTCACGCTCCCATCATTCAGTCTTCGCAAAAAACAATGTGTAACATGCAATCCTTTTGTAAATTAAATGTCTGCACAAATATTTATACATACGAATAATTTATTACGCATTAGCAAATAATCAGGGAGGGGATACTGAATTGTAGATCTCTTTGTGTATGTGTTCAGATCTCAAAGCTGGGAGATTTTGACACAGAAGAGGCAAGTATGGTCCTTTAAGGGGTAATTTAGTGTTATAGAAAATAACTTTTCCCAAACGGAGATCCCAAAAAGGAAAGTATCAAAGTATTTGTATCAAATGAGTATACATTTATTTAAACAACCTTGGTGGAATACCATAAAAATTAGAAAAAGAAATAGTAATTTAGTGGTCGGCTAAGGTTCCGGATGAGGGTTATGAGTTAAATCTGATGTCGTGCCAGGGTACCCCAACCAAACTCTACCCAGCCCCTACACCCCCCTATAGCTTATTCTCAATGAATGAAAGGAGTTCTAAAGTCTCAGCACATACTATGCTGTAGTAACATCAGAATTGTAATAGGAATACATACTGGATTTGTTTCTGATAATACAATCAAGCCTCCCTTTCATGTAGTGAGTGCTGCCTTCTGTCTGCCCATCACTTTCAACAACTTCCTGGATTCCCAGTGTGCTTTGCGTCCCTTTCCCTGCTGCTTGATGTGATGCAATTTCAATTTCTCAAGAAATGTCTCAAAGATTTAATTTTAGGGGTAAGGTTAAGTTATAGGGCTTGGGGGAGGGTAGGACTAGGTGTTTGTGTGAGATTAAGGGTGCAGTTAAAGGTTCAAACAAATTTGGGGTAAGGCTTGCTTTCGCTGCTAACTGACTTAAAAATAATGGAAAGCAATGTACCATGGCAATCTATAGAAATGTTGTGACTGAAAATTATCCAGCTTCCTGCACTCCTTATTGGCACCACTGTACTGGGACAGCCCTGAGGAAGGTGGAGTCTGTTCCCCAGAAACGTGGTGGCAATTTCAATGCATCTTGCTTTGTTTTCTGTTATTGATGTCTGGACAGACAGGTTTGAATTTATACATAGCCAACATTTGTCACAGACTAGGGCGGCAGCACTGCTTGGACAGTTTTTGTATTTTTGTTGGTGGAATAGTGCACAGTTTTAGATATATATATATAAATATTTGTTTTCCAGGTATACCCAGGCATGCGTGATGATGCCATCAATGAGACCCCATTCACACGTAGCGACATACCTTTTGCAGCGGATCCGCACGGCCGGGATAGCGCGACTTTTGGGGTGACAATCCAGCGACGGTAGCGCGACCTTCTCCGTCGGGCTCCATAGAAAAAAGGCAAAATCGCGCAAAACCCGCCGAAAAAAGGGTCCGGTAGAAGCGACTTGCGACCGCGACGAGCGACGCGCGACATGGAGTTAAGACAGCTCCATTGAATAGCATTGGCCGGCGACTTCTCGCGATATCGCGCGGCAAAAATGCGCGATATCGCGGCGGAAATCGTGTGATAATTCGCTACATGTGAACGGGGCCTAAGTGCCATCCAGAACCTATATATGGAAAGAGTCAATGCGGCCAGTGGACATGTTTCTTGGTTATTCCAATGAGCATATGTTTGCACATGGTATACACTTGAGTATCCCTGAGGAAGCCATACAAATGGGGAAACATGTTGGATTTGGGTTTTAGGCATTAAAATTAGTTAGAGGGAGATACTGTACATCAGAGAAAATTATTAGAAATAAGAGAATTGAGAATTGGTAATAAGCAAAGTTGGAGAGAGAATTGACAAGGACAATGGCTGATATATTATGACAATAAAGATCTCCCTCCAAGAAGTTATGGGCGGAATATTGAATAGAACATTTTGAAAATAAGAAAATATGTTTTTATTTTAAGTTAATAAAGTATTATATCTGATGGGGATGCCTTGCTAAAGGTTATGTACATTATATTTATAGATGGTGTATATAAAACCCCAAATACAGAGAAAATAGAAGGAAAATACATCTCCTAAGTATTAATAGTACCCAGGCAGATTAGTCTAATTCATTGTTAAGACACCTGCCATTTTTTTTTTTTTGCTGTCTGTGTCTAATTGAGATGTTTCTTTATTTCCTGTCTCCAGACACACAGGAAGCAAGAGATCTCTCCAAAGTACGGGAAATCCACTCTTAAACAGCTGTCACCAGAATAAATGTCCCAATTTGGTTCCCCGCTATAGATTTTAGATTTTCCCTCATTTTCAGTTCCAATGACAGTGAGCAACAAAAAAAATACAAATAATAAATATCCCTAGCGAGGACGCAGACAATAATAAACACGTAACAGGGGTTCTAAACCCTCACCACTCTATCCAAAATATTTTAAAAAGGCTTTAAATATACTTTACACTTTTTCGGGCTGATACAGTAAAATTTATAAAGGGACAATAAGAAGAAAAGTGCCGTTGCTGCTTTTACTAATTGATACTTTTTCACCAGAGACATTAAATAAGAATTTTGATTGATCTCTATGGAGAACAGCTTGACATGTTCCTCGCCATCTTTTCTCCAGTTTCAATAAATCAGTCTCTCTGTGATGTTTATTTTGATGGGACTTCTCCTTTAATCCACAAATGTTGCTAAAATGCCCTTTTTTATAAAGACCAACTTGTCATTTTTGTTGATTGGCTCCTTAATTACCTCCAGCTTTGGGTCTGGGGGCACGCAGCCATCTACAGAGCTAGAACTGAGTCAGCTGGGAAGGGGTGAGGTCATGTGAAACTCCCTGTGCACTGCGAAGGCAGACGGGGGCAGGTGCGCCTAAGTTGGCACGTTGCTAAAAACGAGATAGCCAAGTGCTGGCAGTGTGATCAGAAGGAGCTGCTATTGTAAACATTTGGCACAAAAGGTTCCTGGGTGGAGAGATTCCCTGGCAAGGCCTCAGTTGTCTCAGATATGAAAAGAGTGACACTGACTTCTCTGTGAATCTGGATGGACATGTGTTTTATTTATTTGCTTGTTCCATTTTGCTAAAGAAGTGTTTTTTTATTGTCCGATGCTTCACATAAGAACTGATTCCACACGGCATTCTCTTCTGTTCTGAAACCATCATGGAAATATTAAAGGGAAATTTCTACTAACACCATTCTGGTTTTATGCAACACAAAATTGCCAGAAACACAGACTGTAAAATATACGTCTATGAATAAATTAAACAATATAAAGATCTAGAACTACTTCATACTTTGGGCCTATTTGTTTTTATTAATTGCAACTATGCCCATCCTGATAGCAAATGATGGTCTAAAGCTATATTGCATGGATACAGTAAGCCTATGTTCACTTTAAGCCTTCTAAACTGTCATCACACATGAAACGCTGGCAGCTAGATGTCCCTGTAAGGAGAGCCATCGTGTACCATGCAAAATCCAAAACCAAGCAGCCCAGCTCCTGGGCTTGAGAGCTCTGGTACAACCACCCCCCTCCAAAACCTCATTATTGGTCTATGACTATAACAGCCTCTTTGCCAAATGAGGTGTGGCAAAATGAGGTAATCTTTATCATGGTGGCTTTGCCGGGGGAGGGGCTTTGAAAAAGAGTTGATACAAGAATTTGGAAAAAAGAGGACCCATCTGGTGGCTCCCCCTATCAGTAGATATGTTATTGTGGCTCTTCCTTTGGCAGGTCCAAATGTATTTGTTAAAGAAACCCTTCCACCCATTTCAACATCAATCTTTCTATAATATTATATGTGCATTTAAGATACTTTAATATACTCTAGGCATCGCATTTACCTGTAAAAGCCTCCCTTGGGTAACCATCTAAAAGCCCTGAGACTTCTGCTAGATGCCACCATCTTGGATAAGATGTCAGAAGCCCCAGCAAACTCACAGCTGTGATGCACTATAGTATTCCCCTTCGCTCCTTCACTGGAGGTGCATGGGGGTGAAGGAGCTGGGCCAGTGCAGACAGTAATGAGACACTCCCCGATGAGGAGAGGGCTATGACATGCAAGGAGGGAGGGAACTTCAGTAGGGAATTGACCCTTTCTGCAGTGTCAATACCCTAGAAAGTTCAGAGGCATGTCACCAAGTTGATATAAAATTGTCAATTTAATTTAATTGTTGATATAAAATTGTTTTGACAAAAAAAGTTTCACATCCTCACCAACCAGTAATTCAATTTTTCTTTTACAGTTTTTAGAATTATGTTGGGTAGATTATTTTGTGATTTAGAGAATGTGGTATCTTTGGATTACTAGGTTCCTCTGTTTGCCTGTACTTTGCATATTTATATTTGAATAAATAGATTAATGCTCATTTATATAGTTCACTGGTATAGTTTACCTACATTTTAACCTTGTTGCTGCTGGGGCCTTTTTTTTTTTCATTTTTGCATATTTCAAGCCTGAAGATTAATTAAAGCTCCCAAAACATTACATGTTTTATAAAAGCATACTGTATATCCTGTAGAATAAAATGGTGGCACTTGCAAATGTTTATGTTACTCAATTTTTTGTGCTACTGGTTATCAAATGTATATTTTCAGGAACAGCGGCCTCAGTGGCATTACAATAATAATGACTTCTATCACACTGCCTAATGCTACTATGCTATTAGAATTGTGAAGACTGTTTTACATACTGACAGTAACATTAAAGTACAATCTATAATATCAGAAAACCCACCATGGCATCTAACTACACTTCCATTCTAGCCACTTAAATGAGAATTATGAGGCAAGTGATTTTTGCTCAGCCTCATAATCTGAGCCGACCTGTGACAATGAAACTGTCACAGGTCGGCTCAGTAGATCAGGAAGTGAGCGAACACATACCGTCGCTCGCTCACTTCTCAATCTATCCTTGCAGAGAGCCGTGATTGTCTCTCACGGCTCCCTGCAGGGATTCCCCCCTCCCCTGTATGATCCTCCAGCGATGACTGGCGAAACGGGCGGGGGAGGGGGCGGGCACAGCTGGCTCTGCCTCTGGATAGGCAGAGCCAGCTGTCAAACCCGCAGCTAGGTGGATCCAGACAGTATTGTCGGGATCCGTCCCGGCTGCACGGTATACTGTATTGACGGGATCCGTCCCGGCTGCGCGGTATACTGAGCTTAGGGTGACAGGAGGACGCTAGTTTGTGTCCTCCCGTTACCCTTAGGAGAACTATGGGGAAAAGCACTGACCCCATAGTTCTCCTTTAACAAGAGATGGGAAAAATCTTCAACAAGAAAATAATTAAATCCTGACACTCTACTGAAATATATTTTTACTTCTGTGTGTCTTAAATTTGGCAAGACTTTCCCTCACCTTCTGTCCCAGTGACTGCACAGAGAGTAGGGGAAATTTCTTTTCCCCAACAGGCACATAGACTGTAATAAGAATCTGGAAGAGGGTGTAAGTCTTCACCAAGCTAACCAAAGCTAAAAAAAAACAAGATTTTGGCTTAAAGGGTTTCTAAACCCTCCGTTTTTTTTAAATATATCTACTGCTAGCAAGCAGTAGATGTATGCAAAAAGTAAAAAAAAAAAGCGGTTTAAACTTACCCTGTCTTTGCCGCGCACTACCGTCCGAAAATCCAAAACTGTTCTGGCGGCCGCAAAGCATCTTGGGGCGGGCGCATGCGCAGTTCGGATTTTCGGCCGGGAGACGAGGAGAGACGCAAGGTAAGACACCGTGGGACAGGAAGTGCCAGCAAGGACAGAGGAGTCAGCGCTGGATCGGAGACCCGCAGCAGCGCTGGAGAGAAGGCTGAAAACGACAGGAAAGAAGAAGAAGATAAGATTAAGAGACATCATTTAAGGTAAGTGCTTTACTTAACATTGGGTGAGGGAAACATTTTTTTGACTTTAATGTCACTTTAAGTTGGGCTTTAAAATGTGTATTTTTTGTTTTGCCTTGAGCTCTCCTTTAATGTTCCTTAAAAATATAACAGAGCTGAGAAATGCTGAAGTTAGATACTGAAGGTAGATTAGAAATAGATTAAAAATACTGAAGTTAGATTGTACTTTGCTTAAAACAAGGCATATAAGTTAGGGCAGAGACCTGACAACTGCCTGTAGATAAGAAGCTGTGTTGGAGATCTATATGCTTACATGTGTATCATGCTAATAGTTACATGTCATATTAGATATTCATCATCCTACATGTCACGCACCATTTACTTGGGCCTCCTTGCTATGCAAGTCTATTTTTCAAAGTTATACAACTTGTAAGAAACAAAACAATGACAGGAATGCAAAGAAATGAGCACAATTTGTACACTGATATATATCATAGTGTCAGACAAATGGACAGTTTGGGAAGTCTGCTAAGCTTCATTTATCTAAAGTGATTGCATAACATAACTCTAAACTGTAATTCAATAAATAGTTTGTATTTGGAAAGTTGTTTAAATTTTGCCTTTCTCATTTGTAATTTGAACTGTGAACTGAAATGCACAGACAATGGACTGCCTGCCAATAACATTTCTTTAGATTTTCATTCAGGCCATTTGGAATCCTCTGAAAGATTGCTGAAAAAAATGTAGATTGTGCTGAATACAATAAAGTAGGGTATAAATGGGATGCATTTTGGCACCCTTCCACCCAGCATCCCTTGATCAGCTGATCGATGGTGCCGGCAGGAAAATTATCATTCAAACGGAGCTAGCAGCCTATACGTTGCTAGCTCTTCTCAGGTGTTCTGACAGCAGCTGCCGGCCGCTGTCAAAATACAATGCAAACAGTGAGGGATTGATGGAGGAATCTGCTCTATTTTTCAATGAAAAAATTGAAATGTGAATACCCAACTTAACACCACTTCAGAAATAAGGAATCCCATCCCTGCCATGCAGATATAAAAGATGCATATTAATGCAGCAATGTATACATTAACACCTTCCCACCAGCATAATGCATATATGTGACCCTGGTGGGTGGGCCTTAAGGCCATCTGTAAGCACGTATGTGTCAGCAGAGCTTCTGCTCTGTTGTCACCAACAGCTCTTGCTCACCCTGCCACCAACTTCCCGCACTAAGATCCCCTTAAGGTTCCTTGAGCAGTAAGCCGTATGGGACTTGTACAGTTGTAGGGCCAATGTCTCTTGTATGGGGGGGGGCATCCATCCTACTGACCAGTATTATAAGGGGTGCCTGTCCACTCCCGTTGACCACCAATATAAAGGGGCACTTTTCAACTGACCACCAATAAATGGGCTAAAATGATCTGCTTTAGTGCCAAATATTCTAGGTTCACCACATTCTTTGTTTTGCTTATTATTATGTGTACCAATCACTGATCACACTATTATTATTATTATTATTATTATTATTACATAGTATTTATATAACGCCAACAGTTTGCGCAGCGCTTTACAATATAAGGAAGACATTACAGTTACAATAGAATAGTACGGACAGCGCTCTCGGATTAGGCCAGGGGAATAGGATACTGTAGCTCTACCTCGCCTGCAGCCCTGGAAGACAGGAGGAGTACCTGCACTAGTGGAACCAAAGAACAAACATGAGTAACTTAGTTTTATAGCCCCTTTAGCCTTGCGCCCTCACATTTGTTCTTTGATTACAGTTACAATACAATTCAAGACAAGATGGTAAGGAGGGCCCTGCCCCTGAGGGCTTACAATCTGAAAGAGGAGGGGGAACTGATACATGAGGAGGTAGCTGTGGGAATGAATTATGTGAGAATGTGAAGGTTCAGTGGTTCACTAAAGGTTCACTAAGGTTCACTAAAAGTGAACTGTAATTTAGTTTTAGCAGAGGTTCCCTAAGAGCTAAAAGTAATTTTCAGGGTACCTACAGGGTAAAATGGATTATAGTTTTGCCCTTTGCTCCACCCCTGCAGCTATATATAACGTTATGTAGGGAGGTGAAGGGTGGGAGAGATGCTGGGCCAGTACAGACAGTAATTAGACAATCCCAGAAGAGGAAAGGGTTGTGACCTGCAAAGAGGGAGGGGGCTGTGCTAGGGAACTGACTCTTCCTGGAGTAGTCACATTTTCTAGCAAATTTAAAGATACATTACAAGTAAATAAAATATAATTTAAAGAAAGGAAAACACTGCAAGTAAGCCTTTAAAATACTTGATTTTTCTGTGCTTTTACCTGTAATTTATAAAGTTGTTGACAGAGTCTCATTAATGATTATATGAGGATTTAAGCGATTGGGTTTACATCTACTTTAAGGTAAAAAGTCTCAACAGATGATGTTTTAAATTATTTAGGGATTAGTGTTAGGGTGAAAAAAATGGGGGACCAGGACAACATGGTTTTAATAAAAATAAGAGACAGGTGGTATCCCTCGATACCTCCCCTATGTACATTAGAAAGCAGTGGTTGTACACATGGGTCCAGGGGGACATAAGGGCTCAGTGTTTAGATTACTTGACAAATGAAATCATAAGTGACGGTGCTGACATTGTGGATACATTTCCTGGCTCTCGGGATAGTCACAAACTTGGATATGCCCCTTCTCTCAGAAGACAGTCCGCATCTGCCACTTCCTCTAGTCTGCATCACTGTAACAACTGTCGAGCAGCGGAAAGATTGATTATCAGTCAAAAGCATCGCGCAACACCAGATTTTGGTAGGTTAAGCTTGCTGATCCAGCAAGAGAGGATGTGAAATTTCCATCAGCGTGTGCCAAAATTTTGGTGCAATAGAGAACAGCAGCGTAAATCACTGAGAAATGCAGCCAAAGATGACAAAGCTTAAAGGGCAAGTAGAAGCTTAATGACAGTTCAGATATTAAAGTAAGTGTAAACCCAAACAGTAAAATCTCACCGAAGCATTAATACATTAATGCAATTCCCAAAGTTGTTTTCAATCTTTGGAAATCTGCAGCTTTTATTAAAATGAATACATGGTGATCCTGCCCTAATGGTCCTTGTGCTGAACCTTCCTTTTACAGTGTGACAACTGTCTCCCAATGAGCTCTTGTTTTGTCACCCACTCAAATGCACCCCTGAAGGAGACTATAGGTGGCCGTGCAGACACACATTGCATAGGCAAAATTCACTGCTGCCATTATAGGAAAGCCAGTCCAGAGGAATGAGTTGCAGTCATCATAGAGCGAGTACGTGAACACAACAAGTGGCTAAAGAGACTGGAGAAGATCAGCAATACTGAAATACATATAAATAAATAAAAGATTAGGTTGAGATCTAATCTAAGGACTGTACTGTAAGTAGGCTCTTGGAGCAGTACGTTGCAGTAGTAGGTCTAGTATGGAGTCGAAGCAGATACCTTTTTCCAGTTGTGCTTCTGCACTGTCACCGTCACATGTGTCCCTGGACTACAAACAACATTGAGCAAGCATGGTGCATCGTGGTCACTATAATAAAGCCAAGAGTGGCATTCTTTAAAGGCAACTGATTATACGTAAAAGCCAGCTGAAGCATAGCAAAGGTCACAGTGGATCAGTACTAGCACACATATGTACTCCTGTGCAATACACAGGAGTATTGAAATGGACCTTTACACCTTATCACTTAAAATCACATCAGCATGCAGCTCTGTGAAAATCATCTAACATTCATTGGTAACACAAACATGTTTTGCTTTTACTTACAATGACTACCGTATTTTTCCACTTCCTGGCTGAGTAGAACTCTGGTGTAGCCCTGCTCTCACAGATGCACCCTGGGAAGGCTACATCACCAGTGCCTTCCTGGGAAATCTCATCTGTAAACTGGAAAATCTTGCAAAATCTCAGAGGAAAGGCATTCCCCTCCCCCTCAGATGATGTGCACTAAGGCGTTGAGCTGAGAAGCTGGCAGGAAAATCCAGTGTAAAAAATGCATGTTTTTCTTTGAAATTGCATGTGCATGTACAGTGTTTAGGGGTGTATGCACATACACTAATTCTATTGGCTAGAATATTCATTTACTCCAGACACTAGAATGAATTTACATGCATACATCCGAGTTTACATGCATATGTATGTAAATTATGCCAGTAAGCTGTGTTTTGAATGCAAGTTTTGGGGCATTTAATTTTCATTCGGTTTTGATTGAGTTTATAAAACTGTAAACAACATAGACAGAGAATAAAAAGTGCCTTTTATTTTAATGCCTCTGAATGCTGCTCTAAAATACAGATTTAAAGACCACAATGTGCATGGACACATTGGCTTAACATAGAGCTGTGTTCAGAGGCATAGAACGAAATGAAAAATGCCTCTAAAAGCAACATTTTTCTGCCCATGTGCTTGAGGCTGAATCCACAAGCAAGTCTCTTCTCTCTGAATACTGTGGATAGGCCCTGCATCTTACACCCTATAGTCTTGGTTGAGGCCAATCAAAAGCTGTCGCCAAAAACCTTTGGTTTATGTCATCTACAGTATGTCACCATATGAGAAATATACAAGTGGCCTAAGCACAAAACCCTATTAGGTGCAGACTAGACTTTCAAGGATATGCAGTACTGTATGATCCTATAGATTGCCGATCTACTGGGCAAACGTGCTTACCCTTACAAGATAACTACGGCCCAACCTGCTATGTCCTTCTGTGACCCAAAACTCAGCATATAGCGGGCTATTTCCTGCTATATGCAGGCAACGCAGAGCCGCGCCGCTGCTAGGAAAGATTTTGACAATATTATCCGGTTCCACCCCACCACCTGATTGTCAGCTGGCTCTGCCTCTCTAGAGCCAGCTATGCCCATCTCCTCCCCTGTCCATCACTCCAGTCAGTGCTGGAGGAACAGAGAAGGGAGGGGCAATCCCTGTGGGGAGCGGTGACTGACAGTCAACGCTCTCTGCATGGAGATCAGGAACTCAGCAATCAGCGGTATGTGATTGCTCAGTTCTCAATCTATACAGGCCACAAGTGACAGCTTCAATGTATTTCACTCTCCCCATGATTCTCCTTTAATGATTATCTAAACCCAATAACAAAAGTTGTATATATTACAGCTTACAAGTCCTTAGATTTAGTGGCTGAATTACTTGTTATTTTTGAGACTAAGAACATTTTCAACAATTACAGAAAATACTTGTTGATCTTGTCAGAAATGTTGTGTCCTTGTCACTTCCTGTGAGCTGAACTGAAAGCACAAACAGTGTTATCTTCCTTTTGTAAACTGCCCAGTCATAGGCTGGAGCCAGTAAAAATCAGGTCGTTTGCTCTGTCAGGCCACACTGTGCTGTGTCGCAGAGCAGCCTAAATCTCTGAATTGCAAAGAATACAAATTGTCTGGCAGGTAAAAAAATAGCTTCATTATATGTATATTATCTGCATATTTAGCTGTTTGCCTAAAGTTCATTAAAACTGAAACAACCCTGTGCCATAACTTTAGGCATCACATGGGGTCAGTACATAACAAAACTGCCTCGTAGCTGCTTTCATGATCACCTCGGAAGCCCCTCAATTCTATATAGTAGAGAACAGGCAAGACCACACATATCACAGTGCAATGTTCTGTGACATCAATTTATTCAGAGGTCAAGGAATGGCTCCGTGAAGGTGTGGCTCCTGGGTGATTCTGAAGGCAGTTATGAATCTCTTTATGTACTGGCATCTTATAGGGTCTATTTTTATATCACAACTTTTTCTATTTTTTCAACACTGTTAGGGCCCATTCACACCTAAGCGTAGCTTCATTTGCACAACATAATGCGTTACCATGCACTGCATTGCCATTTATTTGAAAGGCACCCCAACGCACCGCCCTGCCGCTGTGCATTGCAACACATACCTTGCAATGTGGTGAACAAAGTAGTGTATACATTACTTTTTTATGTCTGGCAGGTGCATTGGGGTGCCATTCAAATGAATGCATTGTAATATACTTTAGGTGTGTTGTACAATAGCGTGTGTTAATTGCGCGCTATTGTGCGATTACCATTACTCTTAGGTGTTGGTGTAATATAATGCAAAACAACAGGCTGCATTCTGAGTTCCAGAAAGAATATATACAGTACAGTATGAAGTATCTAAAGTTTGCCACAAACATGAAAACTTGTACACACATACACAATAATAATATTATTATTATTAATAATAATAAATCATTATAACAAATATTAGTATTTATAATAATATTATTAATAATTATAATGTAATATTTAAATGATTAGAATTATTTATAATGCATTATAATAATAATAATAATAATAATAATTGTAATCATATTATTATAATAATTTTTTATTACTAATAGTTCCATTATTATTATTATTTCCATCATTATTACAAATTATTCATAGTTCAAATATGATGATGATGATATTAATTTAAATGAAGCTGATATTTTATGTTCTCTAGTCATTATTATATCACTCTGCTGGCTAAGAGCGGCAATGAGGATGATGCAGAAGACAGGGACAAGTACAAGCAGAGACAGTGAGTGCACCAAATTTACTTGATGAATTCTGATATTCATTTAAATGTCCAGTCAAGTGTACAGAATCGCCATAAGAATGATAGTAGTGTGTGTGCCCTGCAGGCTTGGTAACATGCTGATGTGCTGAGCACGGAGGAATCTAAACAGCACAGGGACGGACTGTAAGAACAAGAAGCCTGCGAGGTTTATAACACAGTTTTATCAAGTTACCTCTGGCAATGAGTGCTGCGGATAAATATCCAAGGCTTATTTCTAAGGAGTCTTTGGTAATATATACAATAAGATGAGAATAAGAGTTCATACAGATCGGACTTTACAAAGCTCAACGTTTTTTCTTCTCCATACGACTTTAAAGTGTATCTAACCCAAAAACAAAAATGACATATTGCAGCTTATCAGTCCTTAGATGTGGTGGCTGCATTCATTTTTCTTTTTTTTACTTCTTTATTTTCACCCGGTAATCCTTCTGGTAACACACTTCCTATCCTAGGGTGACAATGTTCACCTTCTGTAATATAGCCGGGCAGGAGCAGTGTTGCTACCCTAGGCTGATCACTCCTTTGCACAATAGAATAGAACCCCCTTATCCTCATCTCCATAACACAGGAGGGGATGTTTTGTAATCCACAGAGGTAAACAGGGCAGCCCCAAATGGTAACATTTCAAGTGCAGAAGAAGCAGAGAGCACAGGAAGCTACGATTTTCCTGGATTTCTGTAAAGGATCAACAGGCACCTTTGTATAATTAACAAAAGAAAATATATATGCATATATTTTAAAGGGTGATTCTAATTAAAACTCTTGCTTTGCTTTAGAACGGCTCGGCAGATCAAGGATCTTGTTAGGGAGCTCACTGTCCCTGAGAAATAATAGAAACTAGCAAATAGGTACACTCATCATGCTGTCCCATTACTGTAACACCAGTATAGGTGGACTGACGCTTTAATGTGAAATCCTGGAGCTGTCCCTGTGGACTTTTATTTTAAGGGATCAGGATCCAGGCCTGGCATACTAATCCGGGTTTCACTTCCTGACCACTCTAAGCTGATGAAAGGTGAAATGTAATTGGCTGCTATGGATTACTAGACTTTGCATATCATCTTTGCACTCTGCATATCATCGTTGCTCTTTGCAATGCCTTATTAAATAAGCCAGATTATGCAGAAAGATGTGAAAGGCTCTGTCCCCCGCAGCAACAAAGTGCTATGCGAGTTTGTGTGTGACAGACTGACAGATATTGAGCTTCTGGAGGGTGAGAAGTGCGGAATCTTAAAATTATTGTCAGTAAATGTTAGTAGAAGAGGAATCCACATGTGTGGGATTTAACGTATTTGTCCGCAGGTAAAGCACAAATACTTTTCCAGCTAATTGAAGGATTTCACAAGTAGAATACAGACACTGTAAAATCATTCAGCTTATCTGTAGTGATAGATAATGGCTCAGCATAAAAAGAGAAAAGCACTGGGAAAAACAGTTATAGTCATATTATATCAAACTGGAATTGTACATATATTGTGTGTGTATATATATATATATATATATATATATATATATATATATA
>NW_017306298.1:1187679-1187896 GCF_000935625.1 Nanorana parkeri
CTATTGGCTATTGCACTTTGCAATAGCCAATAGAAAACTAGCTAATGCACCCGCCCACTGCTGCTGTCAATCAGCAGAGGGGGACCTGAATTTTTCTATCAGGTCCTCTTCTGGTGATTGAAAGCAGCAGGGGGCGGGGGCAATAGCTAGTTTGCTATAGGCTATTGCAAAGTGAAATAGCCAATAGGAATCTAGCTATGCATTCTTATGCCTTTTT
>NW_017306298.1:1188163-1198456 GCF_000935625.1 Nanorana parkeri
CGTTATTATTCTGAGTTGCCCCACTCAAGCGGCGGCCATATTGAGTGGGGCACGTGAGATTAATAACGTGCTGGATTAGTGTGATCCTAGTTCATTTTATTACTTTATTGCTGTGCTGTATGTGTATAGGCCAATGTAGTTGGATGTGTATGTGCGTTATAATTAATCGAAATTAATCGATTAAAAAAAATTTCGATTAATCGAACAGGAAATTTTTAATCATTACCAGCCCTAAATAATAATAATAGTTTTTTTTTTTTTAAACAGTATTTTTGCTTGCACATGATTGGGTGATGGAAGTTGTCAGTTAAGCTAAGGAAAACTTCCCTTGCAAAGTGAACAGTCTATGTCTTTAGTAAATCAGTAACTATCTCTTTTTCATGTGGGAAAAATGATTAATTGGGGTAATCAGTGGCGGAACTACCCCCTCACCTCTGCGCCAGGAGTATCAGGTCTTTCAGACACTCCCGGCTGCCAAAAACTGTGGAGGGAGCCGAGAATAAAAAAAAAGCCTGCAGGCACTGCAGGGGGCAGCCCTTGGCCTCAGCCATGGAGACCCAGCAGACAGTCGCCTGAGTACACGGGCGCGCTGAGATGGACACACACATGGGTGGTTTTTTGCAGCCACCCCCACCAGGAAACAGCCAGAGGAGGTGAAGGTAAGTTAATAAAAGGGTAATGGGTGTATAATATATGTGGTAAAGGCTATTAGTGCTGAAAACATGTCTGGCGCAATTTTTGGAACTAAACCCTGTGTAAATGAAGGTGCCTGGGATAAAGTACTGAGTTATACTAGCAGGGAATGCAAGCTCAAGCCAAAGAGCATGCCAGCGAGATGTTGGACTGAGATTGGAATGCTTGGATAAAGACCTGGTGGTTGTTCATGGGGGATGAGTAGAGCCGATGGTACCTTATTGGAATAGTGATAGGACAGGGGTGGACAAATTAATATGGAATCCAGGAGTCAGTCTGTCCAATCCAGGAGGCAGCAGGATATTGTTAGGAGCCATGTCCATTAACAACACCTAGAGAAAACCTCTAAGGCCCCTTTCACATAGGCTGATCAGGAGGGGATCCATGCATGGATCTCCTCCTGATCGGAGCGCTACGGATCAGATGTCACCACTGTGACATTCATGTCTGTCCAGTTTTTTCCTTCATTTTGCGACGATGTTAAAATCTGAAATGAGCGGACCCCATGTCTGTCGATGGGGAAGAAGATGTAAATGGACATGTGTGTGGATCTGGCATGATCAGGTCAGTCGAAATGGAACAGTGTTCCATTTGTTTTTTTGGACCTGGCTGGAGCCGGGGGTAACTGGGTGTAAACGGATGCTCATGGGTTTAGACCCAGCTGCCCATAAACTTACATTGGGCATCCGATCGGACTGCCCATGTGAATGAGGCCTAAAGTTAGGCACCAGATGGAATTGTTAAGCCACCAGTATCCTGGGATTTATCCAGCACTGTGATAGGAGATAACAAAACAATAGAACACAAATAAAATATACAATTTTGCTATATACAGAACTGTTTTAGAGCAGCCTTGATAAGATGTACCAGAGTGGAACTTAGGGTCGGACTGGTCGAACATTTTAATTAAAAAAGACATGCATATATACTACCGCAACCATTCTGCAATATATATCTAACATTTTCTAGTGTCATTATTTGTATCCTTAACAGCAATATACTTTTTAATAACTAGCATAAGCATAGGTAAGGCACACACTCTTTCAATCTAAACAATATAACAAATACTAAATTAATATTTAGAGAGCTGCAACCTACATTATTTGTGTTTATTTTCACCTTTGTGGGTGTCCTGCAAGCATTACAAAAGCTTCTGCCATTAATATTAACAAAAAGTCGCAACACCAGCAGAATATGCAGGACTGATAATATATAAATATATACAATATGCATGACAGGAGGTGAGGAACAGGCAACAAATTATTTTATGGAAATTATATGTATTTTTCTTGGTGGGATGCGATAGCAGAGATGTGTTCAGGTAGAGATTTGCACTTAAAACAGTCAGCACATGCAGTGCTAGATCCAGCAGTATGGACCAAGTCACGGTGAAGTGAATCTGACATCTGTCAATAAAGGCTTCCAAATAAGTAGAACCTTGCTTCCGTCCACCAACAATTATACTACAATCAGAGAGTGGTGGACAACCTGTTACATTTTGGGGCCTTACACGCCCCCCCCCCCTTTCCTGTCTGTCCCACCAAAGAGTGCTGGAGGAATAGAGAAGGGACGGGGTAATCCCTGCAGGAGATACTGCAGGGAATGGTGACTGACAGTCACTGCTCTCTGCAGGTAGAAGAGACTGTGAGATGACTGATCAGCAGTTACATGATATCTTAGCTCTCGGTACAGAGTCAGTATGTGGCAGCTGCAGTGTCCCACACCAGCTCTAAGCAGTGGGGGAACATGCATTACTCTCCCTGCACTCTCCTGAAGGGCCCATTCATACAATATCTGGCATATCGCACTGTATACATTTTTTTGTTAGAACTTTATTGAAAGTTTAGTTCTATGGGCACAGCGGGGTGCGAGGCGGTTGTACCACGTCACACCCCATTGCTGAAAAAAAGTACATTGTGACTTACTTTTTTTAAAGCACACCACCATGTTTCCTTTGTAACGCAGTGTGTGAACCAAGCTCATCCGTGACAAGGCAAATTGCCTTGTCTTGCGTTGGGGTTGTGCTGGAAACAACGACCAGCGCAGTTCCAACTCAGACAGTGTGAATCTGCCCTTAAAGTAAACGTCCAGCCAAAACGTTTAACTTGTTTTGTATAATACTGCTATATTTTAGAACAATGTCCCCAATGTAATTTACTGACAGGGTAAGAATGGTTTGTCCAAACAGGAAGTGAGGGAAAATGTGAAACAGGGACACACAGCAACACAAAGCAGAGGGGTTCTAGCCATCCCCTATAATTTTTTTTTATATCTGTGTTGATGTTGATTTTCCCAAATTTTCTGTCTGGCAAAACTTTTCCGCCACAGAGAATAGGGAATCCTTATTTTCTTTTTTCTGCTAAAATGAGTTTTGTTTTAAGACTCTGAAATAAACATATTTTAGCATGAAACATGTGAGAAGTAAAAAGTTGCAGCAGCTTGAAATCCAGTGATTCATTTTCTTTTCTGACTGATTTGCCGGAGTGAGATGGACCAGCAACCAGGGATTTGCAATGGGGCCTGTGATGAGTCAATCACCTTAAAAAGTGTAACTACCTTCTACAGGAAGCAGATGAAAATCAGCACTAATTTTTTTCTCTGAGAACTACATCAACTCTCACCCAGACCTTAGCCTTTCCTGCATTCCTACGCCCTAATGAAGGAGGCCCATTGGAGCCCTCAAAACACATTGGCATTTTCTACTAAATGCAACAATAAATATATTTGATCTGAACAAAAACTTGTGTTAGCACTCTGTTCCTTGTTTATCTACTACATCATTACTAAGAACCCAGATATGAATCATCTATGTTAGAGAACTGTCTGTGGAGTTAATCACACAGCAACTACCTGCTTAATCACTTTATCAACATTAAGAAATATAGTACTGTACTCCTCACTTCCACTACTCTAATAAAATATTGACACAACCAAAGCTAAGGTGGTAGTTTTGGAGGACCACTTGTGTGAATATCACACTTATATGTAGGCAAGATCTGTTCCTATTCTCTTGCATTCCTTCTCCAGTGTTAGGTTTCCAGAGATTTCAAATCTTCCTCTTTAAAACATATCTAACCCCACCAAAAAATAATAATAATAATAATAGTAATAATAAAATATATATAAATATAGTATTAATTTTCATTTCTTAAGCTTTTTCACTTTATTTTTACCAGGTAATCTTGCATGTAACACACTTTCTATCTCTTCCAATCTACACTTTTTCTCCACTGTACTGTATCTATGGTAGGAGCGATTGTCGTCACCCAGGCTAATCTTCAAACATGTTTGCCTTTGTTCATCTCCATGAAATGTTGATTAATAGGACTAGTGGTTTACACAATAAACCTGAGAGTCTTTGTTCTTTTTTTTTAGCTCACAGGAAGTGACAAGTTTGGACACTAGATTTGATTTTAATATTAAAGGCTGTGCAAAGTGGCATGTATTTTGATTTCTTTTCTATCTTTTAATTTACTGCTGACTTTATTGCTATGGTTATGTTCAAGCGGACACTAAAAGTGGGTGCATTGTAGATGGTTTTTGGTACTTGCCAAGCAAACCCCGAACTCTGAGTAGGAAAGGGAGTAACGACTACACTCATGTCCTTTACCACATCTCACAGATCTAAATACTGCATGCAGCTTCTGAGGTACTCTAGGCATTTTCTACTTTTTGAGTCCTCTTCTAATTTAAATATAACTTTTTTCAGTCATATCAGAGTTACTTTAACTCCTTAAGGACCAAGCTTTAGACGCTTGTATTTCAGTTAAGGACCAAAGCAATTTTCGATGTGCATGTTCAACCGCAATTTCTGTTTTATAATTTATTGCACCAACACATATTATATACCATTTTGTAAAGGACAAAAAGGGCTTTCATTTGATGTGACATATGCATATATAGGTTCTCATTTAGCACATGAGGGAAGCTTAAACCCTTTCAGGCCATGACAGAATTATCCCGTCATGGGTCCTTATGGCATGGACAACCAAGACAGAATAATTCCGTTATTGGTCCTTAAGGGGTTAAAGCAAACCTGTGATTTACCCATACAGGGCAAAGTAACATGTTTGCGTTAAACCCACCTCCCTAGCAGCACCTTTCCTTTGCCTAACAGGAATTAAAATTGCCTCATATTTATTGAAGAGCCAAGCACCAGCGCTGTTACATGGGAAGATTAATTAGCAGACAAACCATTTGGGTAGGCTGTGCAGCTTGCACAAGTGCTAACTGCAACTTTGGTGCTCAGTTAAACAAGATTTGGGAGTCCCTTCCACAGTCATGTAGACCTAGACACTGCTAACTTCAAAGTAGATTTAGTTGGAAATGCTACCCTTTACATCCATCTATGTATCTACGGCTTGAGTGACTCATAACATAAATAGCTGGAAAGGGAGGGGGGGGGGGGTGGGGGGGGTAAAAGGAACCTATTGCTTTGTGCTGCATGTGTAAAGCACATGTTGACCAGAGAATTTCTCCAAAAATAATATATTTAACTAAATAGAATGATGTAATTAGTTGAAACCTCTCTCTATACTGATCACTGTAAAAAGATGGGTGGGAAGAGGAAAGAGAAAGCTCAGGTTTGGTATCACCCATATGGACAAGTGCACTTCTAGTGCAAAGAGCATGCAGGAGGCGGTGCTGCTTTAACAAGCTTTTAGCAAGTTCATCAGTTTTCTATATGTGTCATCACTGTGTAATTTGCTGTTTGGTTGTAGTTGCTCTTCCAAGGTATGCTTCCTTGCATAACTTTGCAGTCGGGTAGCACTGAAAATATTTTCCAATTCCTTTTAATTTGTGTTAACATTTTATAAGTTGTAATAATTTAATTTACAAACTCAACTGTACAAATAGATTATTTCACAAAGCAATTTCATATTTTTACCTGTTTTCAGCTGTAAATTATCCTACGCAATTTAGTGCTCTGTTATATTTAAAGCAGCCCAAAGTCAAATTATGACTCAATGAGCCTGCTTCTATTGTAAAACCAGTCCGCACTGCTTCCACACACCTTACGATAATCGTACGATCGCGGGATTTCCCGCGATTATCGTAGGATTATCGCAAGGTGTGTGGGCACCTTTAGACTGGCGATTGGCAAAAGAAAAGACAGTAGCTGGTGGGATCCAAGTAGGATCTGCACCAACTGACAGCTAAGTTGTGCTAGGAAATAGGGGGTAATAGGGTTTACAGGTAATGGCCGATTGACTTCAAGTTTTTATTTGACTTAAGTTCAGCTTTAAGTTTAAAACACCTGGCCTAGTTCCTGGCTTAGTTCCGTTCATGAAAATAATAATCAACTGTATTGAGTAGTGTAGTATACTGTAGCGTAGTGTAGTGTAGCGCAGTAGTTAGGAAAATAGGTAGATTTTACCTGTCACAAACCTGGAAAATTCCACCTGAGCATATAATGAAAAAATCCATAAGTAAAGGATTCCTGAAGTGAACAATGATGCTGGTTGTCATTCAAACCAGAACACTAGCTGCAGTAGCAGGACAGAGCTTTTCCAGGGACAACTCCAGAGAAGAGGAGAGTATTGCAATGAAAGCTGCTGTTATTATTACTATTATAATACAGGATTTATAAAGCACCAACAATTTGCGCAGCACTTTACAATATAAGGAAGACATTACAATACAATTCAAGACAAGCTGGTAAAGGCAATCAAGAGTAGGAGATAGACGAACAGGTTGGGTTAAAGAGTTCCAGAGAATGGGAGAGACTCTATAGAAGTCCTGGAGGCGAGCATGGGAGGAAATGAAGAGGGAGCTGGAAAGCAAGAGGTCTTTGGAAGAGCGGAGGGGACAGTTAGGGTGATATTTTGAGACAAGGTTTGAGATATAGCCAGGGGCAGAGTTGTGGATGGCTTTGTAAGTCGTTAATGTTTTGAATTTTATCCTTTGGGCTATTGGAAGCCAGTGCAGGGACTGGCAGAGGGGGTTGCAGACACTGAGCGGTTAGTTGGATGAGGCTAGAAGCTCCATTCATGATAGACTGAAGGGGAGATAGCCTGTGTAGAGGTAGGCCAATGAGGATGGAGTTGCAATAGTCAGGATGAGAGATAACAAGTGAGTAGCTTTGTGGTTTCATTGGTGAGGAACGGGGCGTATTTTGGAGATGTTACGAATGTTATTATAATATGCACTGGGCAATTGACCTTCAATTGGGGTTGGGCATTAAGTAAACATAGTTCATCATGTACCTGTGCCAAGTTTCATATGCATTTAACTGCATCAAATATTTACAGTTGTGAATGAGGCCTAATGCTTTTCAAGGGCAGCTTCTTAGCAGAGAAGCTGCAGACTGTGCGCAATAGCCTCCTCCATCCCTTACTGATGTACATTTCACCTTTCTACTAAAAAAGTAACACCGTTTAAATAACTGCATAGTTTTATCATGCTATAAGGCGCTCTTTGATATATATCAAATGCCATTTTGGGAGGCCCTTTAAATGCCATTAGTGGAAACAATATAGACAACAGACATCATTTCTCACATGCTCAAAGCCAATAAATCAACCATATGGACAAATCACATATTATAAAGGGTGTTTTCCAGCTTTACAAAGCAAATAATAATTCAATTAGATCCATGAATACATCCATTATATAATTTTGATGGGTTTGGAAGTGACAGGTATAGCAAGAGCTATTGTATTTATTCAAAGTCGAATTAACTTCACATGCTTTTGCATATTTAATGTGTGCATCACAGAATCCCATACATGTGATATCCTAAACATTGTAAATAGTTAAAAACTATTACCTGTATTTCTGTAAAATGTGTAATCTTGACCTAGCATCCCCACAGGTGCAGGAATAATCCAAATAATTAAATCGCTCCATTAGAGCAACAAGAGTTTCTCCACTGTTATCATGTTCTTTGTATCCTAGAGAAGATTGTGGAGGTGGCAAACAAGGCGTTTGCTTTGGGTGGCAGTTTCCAGGGGGGCGGCAAAAATGCTGCCCCCAAAACAGTTAGGCAGCCGGGCGCATGAGTCAAAAGACGCAGTGGAGCCGGAAAGGAGGCGGAGCAGCTGGAGGGGGCGAGCTGGAGCAGCAGGAGGGGCAGGGCAAGGCTGGGACGACATCGGATCAGAAAGGGGCAGGGCCGGGGCGCCGTCGGAAGTCGGGTCACCAAAGATCCATCGGGCTATTAAGAGATACAATTTCTCCAGTGTGTTGTGTTCTTACCTTTGACCAGTTTAATGCACCTAGAACAACAGTATGGTGGCTGGTGGACTAGCATTGTGGTCTTGCATGACTAGCATCATGGGTTACCTTATAATTAGTACTATATCTGCATAGAGTTTGTAAGGTAGCCCTATGTTTGTGTTTCCTCCTGGAAGCAAAAACATGCTTGACAGTTACTGCCCTATAATAGGATTGCTGCTGGTAAATGTATAAATATAGCAGAAGGGCAGTCTAACCAAACCAAATGTTTCAGTTTTGGATAGATCTATAGACTGAGTCACCCACAGATGTTGAATGTCCACAGAGATTTATACTCATTGGTTTGTGGCTCCACCAAGCCAGGCTCTTACACTTATAGTTGAATTTTTCAGTAATGTTAAAAAATATCTTACAAATTTAGTGACGAGGGAGCATGCAGCCCGGCCAATCAGGAAGCCGGCCAGCATGTAATGACTCACCACATAGCTTGATTGGTCGGGAAGCTGTTCAATCGGGAAGCCGGATGGCGAGTCATTAACCCCCCCCCCCCGGCTTTCTGATTGTCCAGAAAGCTGGCTTCATGCTCCCTCGTCACCTGGTGATAAGTAAACATGAAGACGACTTCCGTGCTAATCGGCGAGCCAGGTGGCCAGTCTTTAAACGCCGCCCGGCTTCCCTGCTAATCAGGAAGCCAGGTGGCGAGTCATTACAACTCGCCTGGCTTCCTTAACGGGATTTCCGGTATCGGTATTCGTAATAAAAATATCGGTACCCGTACTCAATACGGAAAAAAACGGTATTGGTGCATCCCTAATTCTGTCCATTAATTTTTAGGTGAAGTGCCAATGTCTTATAATATAGGCATCTAGCTCAATTTTGGATCAAAACACTGCCTGCCTCTGCACTAGAGGCCAGTAGGGAGTCTTGTGACATGAAAGTTTAAAAAAAAGGTTACCCTTGAAAATCTCATGTGTATAATGGTGTTTTCAAGTGTAACTCTTAATATCCAATAATATCACAGAAGTTGCAAAATTAAAAGTTATATGCTGTTAAATAACATAACAAAAGATAACTGAATAGTCTGGACATACTTTTACACACAGTTGTTTTCCTATCCAATTATCCCATCTAAGGACACTAGATAATTCCACTGAAGGATGCTCAGGTCTCCTTTAGCCTAGAATGGCTGCTAGTAAAGAACAGGCCGCAATAAATGCAATGCCAAATATCTTAACTCATACGCAGATATCACATACATATATATTTGTTTATTTGCTTTTTATGCTTTATAGAAATATTATTTTTACTAATAACAATATAAAACAAAGTAATCAAAAAAATTTTTACAATATTTCTATGTGTTCATTTCACTGCCTTAAGAGGCTACTCTCAGAATCAATCAAATCCGTAAAATGTAATTAAAGTATGATTTACACAGCTATGGTTCCACAGTCATGGGACTAAAAAAATAAAAAATGCTCATTATTATAGAATTAGATTTTAGGTTTTGTTGTACTTGTTGATGTTCATAAGTTAATACATTAATTACCTTACTTTTAAATGTTTCTAAATCTGGTGTTACATGCCTAATGGGTTGTGTCTTTTAGGTGTCACTGGAACTAAACAGCAAATTCAATAATCTGTGATTTAATTTATTATATTTTTCACCATTTAACCTCCTGCAGGCTCCCTAATGTCTTTTCAGATCTATATTAAATTAGGCACGGATGCTAATGAAGGGCAATAAACGAGCCTGTCAGTGGATTTGTCTTTCATTAGGCACATTATACTCTTACTGAGCTGTAAATGAGTAAACATTAGTTTTGTTAAACCAAGCAAAAGACAGAGAGAAATCAGTCTTAATTGTAGACCCTAAAGCCATACACATTTTTCTGTACCTTTAACATTTTTCAGAGGATCTGTGAAAGACTCTCCAGAGGAGATATAAATATCAGCATCACGGGGAATATCTTTGGGTTCAATAGCTTCAGTGCCGTCTGAAAGGAATATACGCCGAGCGGCCATGTTTAGCTTCAATTTCTCAGTGCATCTCTCCAGTAACTGCAGCATGGAAGGTAAGAGAAAATGATGTTCTGTTACTGGTAAGTTTGCATATTTATCATTTTAGAGTTTTTCACTGAAACACAGAGAAAGAACAGTAACCCACAGCAAATGGTCACAATTAATTTTTTCAGTAAACTTTTTTTATTTATGCAACAAGGATTTGACCCCCTATAGCCTTTGACAAAATTACCTTTGGCATCTAGGAACTGCCCCATGAATTTATTAAAATGTAATACCCATAAATACCTCTAAATTACCAAACCAATGTATTGTGGACTGAGGCTGGGTATGTGCCATGTATATACCTTTTTTTTAAAACTTTTGTGAGTGTGTGTGTATATATATAATACTGTATACATA
>NW_017306298.1:1198515-1208469 GCF_000935625.1 Nanorana parkeri
GTGTTAGGAGTAGTAGTATTGTATTATTTCCAATATAATTTTAATATAATTGCTGTAATTTTACCATGAGTTACTGACTTTATTGTCAATCAAGGATAAACTGTATTATATTTTATTTAAATACTTAAACAAAACTAATAAACATTGTTGGCCGTGGTTTCTTCTTCTTTTGTTATTCTTAACAGCACAAAAAAACTTTTATTTCCATATTCTTAACATTCCTTCTTTATGCAAGCAGTATAAAAGTAAAAAGGTCAAGCAACACATATGTTATGCTATAACTAGTATCGGAAAAATACCAGGGCAAGTGAGGTTTCATTACAATAGGGTCCCACGTTTTTTTCCACTTTGCTGGACTCCACCCATTGAAATATTTGGGTAACTGTCTTTAACTCTATATCTCTTTTAAAGACTGTTTCTTTATCTTCTTATGTATTTTATTGTTTTTTGTTCAAATGTAAAAGACTAAAAGGACAAAGGCAAATATATTATATACAAATAGGGTCTATATTAAGTGTAAAAGGCTAAAGGGAAAAAGGTTATTATATTATATCTGTACTATATTATATATACTGTATCTAAAGCTATAATATGACTGAGCCACTGAGCCACTAGGTAGTGGCTCTACCTAACCACAGGCTAGGTAGAGCCACTAAATTCTTTTCTCCAGGTTCAATCCGAGAGCGCTGTCCGTGCTCATTTTGTGTGCTTTAAGAAGAAAACTAAACCCAGACAACAACATTTAAAAGGGTCACATAAACACATTTAACTATGACATCTCTATAATTACCAGTGGAATTGTTGGTGCAGACACTTTAATGGGTGTGCTGTGGTCTCCATTTTTGTAAGCTGTGGCCCTGATGACCCACGGCAGCCTTTTAAAGACTGGCACCGCTCTGTATCCAGCAGCAGACTCGTGATGTTTTTTCACTGAATACCTGAAAAAAAAAAAATCAGAATGATTTATGTTATATTTAATATTACACTGTCACACAATATTTGCACACACATAACTGAACAATATAATAACAGGAAGCTGTTATTAAAAGGAAGACAGGTCATCTCATAGTTTTGATGACAAGTACACTTCATGTAAAAATCATCGGAAAGCTGTGAATTCAGGTTCTAAGGCAGTTGTGGTGTTTAACAATATTTCATGTGTCTACACCGGGATTTCTCAACCTGTGGTATAAGGAACCCCCAGGGAAATACAGGGAAGATTTTTGAATATAGTTTACAGTTTCAAGAGGGACTATGGAAAATGATAAATAAGTACTGCAAGAAATGTACTGTGCTGTGTACATATTATATATATTTATGAAAATGTTGATACTGTAAAGAAAGGTAGTAAAATAGCAAACTTTGACATTTCATTTAGATCTGAACTAATTAATGTAATTTAATTTAATTAATTTTGACCAAATTGGAATATGTTAAAACACTGTCACTAGCATTAACGCAGAAGTTTTTGTTTTCCTGAAACCCCTCATAACAGTTTTATTACTTGTTGATCCTGCCAAAGGATCTGTTTCCGCTCCCTGTAACAGGGTGACAATGTTATTTTTTCTCCAGTGACATTGAACATGAATGGTGTCACCCTGTGGACAGGATAGTCTTACATGTGTAATTCTAGATGGACTATAAGTACAAAACAAACAAATTCAAGTTTACCTCCGGCTCCAACAAAACTGCTGTGTTAATGCTAATAACAGACGTCATCGTAAATGTAATGTTGCCTATAGTTATACTTTAACACATTAAACACTGGCCATTGTGGTATCGATTGTGTTCAGCTGGAAATGTTCACATTTTTCTTAATACCATTAAGTTTATTATTCAGTTGTGAACAGTTGATACGGTTGCTTGTAGCATTACATAGTTTCTGCAATTTGCAGGTGTCAAAATTAAGAATTAGAATATTCTCAACTGTAAGCTGCAAGACCTTCTACAAGCATGATGTTTGGTTAATGGGCGCTACTGACCAAGTTGGTTATTTTGTCACTCTGGTCTCAAATATGTCATAGTGGTTTTGTATTTGTTTATTTATAATAGTCAGGGTAAATGTTGGGTTTTAAATGCACTTAAAATGCATTACATACAGAGGTGCGTTTTGCCACAGATTTGTGCAAAAGATGCAGCAAGCATGATTATTTTTAAAGCATAACACAACGAAATGCAAAGGTGTAAAAACACACTTGGGTTCCTTTCCATATGTTTACCAGTCTATCTTTATCTGCTTTCTTGAAAAATAAAAGTCTGGTGTTAACACACTTAAAGGAGAACTATGGGGTCAGGGTTTTTCCCCATAGTTCTCCTTAGGGTAACGGGAGGACACAAACTAGCGTCCTCCCGTCACCCAAGTTCTCCTTTAAAGCTGTATGAGCCAGAGCAGTGACATATCCACATCTCTTTTTACTTTCTACTGTGTATATTAGACTCAATTCCAAGTTACAGTCAAAGAGAGAAAAGGAAGATCCTGAAGGCAAACAGCTTCTGCTCTGTGCTCTCATTACAAAACTTCATAGTGCTCTGTGAATCCAGTGTAAAGGGTTCACCCTGTATTAAATAATTATTTTGTAAAAAAGGATTTATACTAAATTATTAAAGAAAAAGAAACAGATGGAAAATATCAGTTCAATATGTGTGATCTTAGAAACTATATACATAATAATGAAAATAAATAATAAGACAGTCTTTCAGTTAATCCCACAAATACAGTAAGTCATGTAGTATGGTATTACTTTTCCATAAGGAGTTAGGTGTCAAGGGTGATACTAGGTTGGGAGAGGCATAAGTCTATTTGGAAATTAAGTTTATAAAATATTACGAACAAAGAAAGGAAACGTCTTATCTAGAACCCTGAGGCCCAAATCACATTACCATGTGTTTAGACACACCTTGTAAAGGAATTTTTAAACAGGCTGGCAGCGCATCATAATGCACAAAAAAACAGACATGACACCACAATGAAGTTATACACTGCCAGAAAAAAAGGCCAAAAAAAAGTCACCACCTGGATTTAGTTAGCAGATAGGTCACAGCCTTCCATTGGATAGGTGTTATGATCTGGGGTTGCTTCAGTCGCTCAGGTCTAGGTTTAGCAATGTTATGTCCCCAAAAAATGAGGTCAGCTGCCTACCTGAATATACTGAATGACCGGGTTTTTCCAGTCAATGGATTTTCTCTTCCCTGATGACACATTGGGCATATTCCAAGATGACAATGCCAGGATTCATTGGGCTCAAATTGTGAAAGAGTGGTTAAGGGAGCATGAGACATCATTGTCACACATGGATTGGCCAACACAGAGTCCAGACCTTAACCCCACTGAGAATCTTTGGGATATTCTGGAGAAGACAGAGGTCCGACTCTCCCATCATCACTACTCTGGACAGAAATAAATGTTGTGACATTGCATAAGACTATCAAAATGATGCCACTGCAAATGCGTGCTGTAATCCATCGGCCCATCATAATATTACAGTGTGTGACTTTTTTTTCGGCCAGGTAGTGTATGTGTTGTGGTACGCTTCAGCACGGGTGCATTTCCAGCTACTGCAGCTGTCCATTGAGATACCATTCTAAATGAATGGCACTGCAACACAACATGGACTGTGCATTACCATGTGTCTAGTTGCCACTTGTTGAATAAGTCTGAATGAGTCCAAAAGAGCCGATGTATGAAAAGGAATGGCAGGAATATTTTCTGTTGACCGTAGCAACCAGTTAGAATCTTTGTTATATCTTCATATCTGGTCTGCAGAAAGAATAGTTGATTGCTGGTGGCAATAAATATATTTTTTTACAGCACTCTTTTTATACATTGTCCCCAAGTATCTCCATTAATAGATATTCTACCTATTATGGATTGATTTTATTTGTGCACTATATTCTGTGATAAATGTATGTACCAGCAAAGGAGCAGACAGCTTTCTGTATAGTGCTACAGTGCTGTAACCGATTCCAGGAATAGGCAATGTAGCAGACACTGAAATGTTAGCAACGGGCAATGTTTACTCTATCACCACATTATGGATATTTTATCATTGGAGAGCATAGAGGGCACTTAAAAAGGTATTTATACCTTACACAAGATAAATCTTGGTGAGATGGCTCGTCACATCTGTTTATCTTATTAGATAAAAAAATTTGATAAGATAACAAAGTTGCAATGCAGAACAGATGATACTATGACAGTAAATGTTTTTCCCCAATATGTAATAAGAAAGCAGGACAATAGCAATGCTCTTTACTCAACCTTCAGAATATAAAGACAAGACCAATACATGGATCCAGTGCAAAGATCAATGATTACGTGCAAAGGGGTGGAGCCTAAAAAAGGTTTGACTCTTACCGGAACATGATCACTGAAAGGCAAAATGTTATTTGTTTCTGTAGATACCTATCATAATATCACAAAAACAAACTATTTCAAAGAATGCTGTATGATATAATGGCAAACCAAATATTAAAAAATCAGATACAATCTTATCAGGTCTGTTTTGCATTGTACAGTGTCACATAATCTGTGGAAAGCCCTATTGAATAAGAAGATCATCAGTCTTACACAGTCCGAAGGTACATTGGCCCATCATATCTTCTTGGCCCACCAGACAGACTACAGCTAAGGTGTGGAGGCAGCCTGCCCTAAATTATAGGTTAAGCAAAGAGTCACAGGCACTATGATCAATGAGAAACTTTCTACCTTTCTTAATGACACTCACAAAAAGGTTTGGCCTGCATGGGCGGATTTGATCTCGCCTTTCTACATATAGGACTTAGTGGCCTTTTACTTCTCCCAGCGGTATCATTTTCTTAGCCCCCTTCTATCATTTTACTCTTCTTTTCAGTACTTTTCTCTTTCTTCTGCCTTTCTCTCTTATTTTTCTCCAGCTCCTCTTTTTATTTTTCTGAAGCACTTTTTACACTTAATAATGTGCTGCGAGCTACAATACTATTTAACACCTACCCATTTTAGTAACACTAGAGAGATGCTTCCTCTCTGGCTCGCTGACCTCTAACTATTGGATGTGTCCGAGTTTAGAGGAGCCATCCTCTCCATACCCACGACCTGTGGATGAATTGTTTATTTGAGCACTTTGTTATTCCTTTATCACTAATGTGTTTTCTTTGTTATTTTTGGTTACTCAACTTTTACTTCTTCATGGCTTCTTTGTTACTCTATTTCACGTTGTGTCTTAGACTATGCTTTCTTATCTACTGTTCATGTTTTTTTTTTTCATTATTATTTTTAAATTCCAATAACATGTTTATAACACAAATATTAAAAAATCATACTGTAATGTGTGTGGCCAGGTTTGTGCTTTAACCCTTTCGCTTCCAAGCCCTACTTATCAGCAGGTGATGACAGCTATGCATTTACGGGGGAGAGTCAGGAGAACTCTTCTGATATAAGTTCATGGTCTGCTTATAGCAGAAGGGTTAAAGCCACCAACGAAAGACTTACTGACGTGGCCGCTAAAAGCAGTTATGTTCCGCCGTATGCCTTACGTCAGTGGCAGGGAAAGGGTTAAAGATAAACTCTAGGCAGATATAAAAACATAAATAAATGCAGTTATGTATTACTAAATGCAAGTAGCGTAAATAGCTACATTTTACTTGATTTAACGTTTTACAATCCCTTGTGCACAAGCACTTAGACTGGGAGAGGGAGGGTCAGCAGTGGTGGCCATTCAAGTGTCTCACATGCTGTGCTGTCAAGGAACATGCATACAGGAAGAGAGCACAGAGATGACATCATAAGTCTGTTGCTGCCCCTTAACCAACCTGTGTATCTTAAAGTGGACCTTTACCCCCTTTGACTAAAAATCACATCAGCATACAGCTCTGCATGCTGATATGAAGTCACCTTACATTCATTAGCTAAACAAATGTATTTTTCTTTGATTTACAATCTCTTTTTTTTTCTACTTCCTGGTGCACTTTGGCACAAATGATGTAATCGCACCCAAGCATTGCATCCTGGGAAGGTTACATTAGCAGAGCATTGCTGGGAAATCTCATCTGTAATCCCAGGAGATCTCAGGGAAAGGCATTTTCTTCCCCTGAGATAATGTGCATGGTCATATGTCTTAGTCACATGTGCCAGAGCTCCAGGAAGTAACGGGAGCTATATTAATCTGCTGTTAGTAAGATTAGTTAGTAAGTTAGTAAGATGTCATTATTAAACATTTCTAAAGGTGTCTTTGCTGTTCTTTTGTAGATACGGGTAAAGTTCCTCTTTAACTGCAGTACAGAAAAGTTAGGTCAGCAGCCTGGCTGTAGATTCTAGCAGAGCTGTGAAAATCGTGGGACTGGGTAGAAAGAAATATAAATCCTTTGGCAGGTAAAACAGCAACCATTTGTGTATGTTGATTTAGGTGTTTTTCTGGAGTTTAAATAGAATTTATGAATTCTGTGCGTTACCTAGGGTTGCCACCTGTCCAGGATTCACCCGGACAGTTCGGGTTTTGAATGCTGTGTTCGGGTTTCATGGCAGCAGAAACCCGGACACAAGATGTCAGGCAGACAGGGGCAACCAAAATTAAGATAGGGGGCTACTGCCCCCCACTGAAAATAGTCTCAACTGTGATATTTACATATGAATGGACTGCACTTTTTACATATGAACAAGCCACGACTCATTTGCCCACAAAAATTACCATGCGTGGCTGGAGTGTTCGGGTTTCGCTTGAAGAAAAGGTGGCAACCCTAGCGTTACCATGTGCATATTTGCTAAAAAATTCTTGTACATAATGTACAACAAATGTCACATTTTCATTTTGCCTGATGTGAAATGTAAAAGTCTGCAAGTGGTTTTGTTGTGTGTCGACAGAAACACAGTACCAGTGTTAAACATACAAATGAACTTTGCTTAACATCTGTAATTTCTTGGTAGAGAAACATATCAAGTGTAAGCCAGGAACAACAAGGAAATGCTTTTGTTTGATTACCTAACATGCCCCTGAGGAGCACTGACGGGCCTGTTTCTCTGTGATGAGAGGCAGGAACTGCCAGCAATGTCTGACTTGTTGAGGTCGTCATCTGAATCTGGGTTACTGTACTGAGCTGATGCTTTTTGATGTGTGGAACAATCTTGAGATGTTGATCTTCTTGCTACACGCATTGATTGAGTAGGAGAGGCTGAGCCATGTTTAGGTGTATTATTATATTTTCTGTCTTTGCAATGTCTGGCTGAAGTTTTCGCATAAGGAGATGTGTAATTTCTATACAAAACAATGAAAAAGGAAGTTGTCAGTCATAACCAAAGAACAAAAAGGGATTTTTAAAACTATACTGTATAATAATTTAAAAAATTCAAGAAACTGGGTTCTTTTAATGCGGCTTTGCGGGTGACATGGAAATACACCAATCCTTTTACTTACATACTTGGGAGATGGCTTTAAGCTGTTTGTGATGTTATGGAACACTGTATTCTTTTTTTTTCAAATTCTTTATTTTAAAGACCTCTGACATGCAGGCAGTACAAGAAAAAAAATATAAACTCTATGGATAGCGTTTGTACATGTATCAAGACACAATAGGTTCCATAAGCAGAATAAGCAGTGAAAATATAGGAAGCGATCGCACATCACAGTCTGCCTCGTGTGGTCCCAGGTCTACAGTACACATCATTGTGCCCGTACATCAGTGGAGATTTTCAAGTTTTATAAACACAAGAGTAACAGAAGATCTAACGAGTAGTGTTAGTAGTAAAACACGAGAAAGCAGCCAAGGAAGAAGAGTGGAAGGAGGAAGAAGAGAAAGGTCATAGACAAGTATGTCAAAGAAAAGGAATATAGAGAAAAGAAGCCCATCGCCCCCTGGGGACAGCGGAGCCCAGCAGCTGACACGGCACTAAAGGAGCGTTGTGTAATCCGGGGAGTCTACAAATTGGTCCCAGTAGAACCATGTATGTGAGAATGACCCAGTCGTGTCCCTCAGCGCAGCCATAAGGTTCTTCATGTCCCTGATCTCAGACACTCTGGCCAACCATTGAGCAACTGTAGGAGGCGCTGATTGCTTCCACATACTGGGGACACAGGCACGTGCTGCGCTCAGCAAATGTCTCAGTAACGATTTCCTATATCTCCTCCCGGACATTGGAGTCAGATTCAGGAGGACCGCCGCAGGGTCATCGGCGAGGGCGATGCCCGTCAGTTGTTGAACAAGGCCCAGTACTTGGTTCCAAAAAGGAACAAGCCGTGGGCAGTTCCATAAGATATGCAATAAGGTGCCTTTATGCAACAAACAGCGCCAACAAAGATCCGCTTGTTGTGGAAACATTTTGGAGAGTACAGAAGGCGTCCTGTACCAACGCGTCATGACCTTATACGTGATCTCCTGATACTTGTTACATATAGATGCTTTATGAGCAAAAAGCTAAATTCTGTCTATTTGGGCGACAGTAAATGTCCTCTGTAGATATCTTTCCCACTTGCGTATGAAGGGTAAGTCCGCAGTGGACACTGCCTGTAGCAGTATTTTATAGGCCACAGAGAGAGTCCCCCGGACCACGCCTTCGCCCTCGCACAGCTCCTCAAAGGGAGTGGTCTCCCGGACAAATAGTGTCACGCTGGGTAAGGATTTTAGAAAGTATGAAAGCTGTAGGTGCCGCCATGGGTTAAGGTTAGGGACCTGAAATTCTCTTTAGAGTACAGAAGGATCTTTCCATTGACCCTGATGAATGAAAGCTCGGGCCGCATTCAGGCCAGCCATTGACCATGCCCGGAAATGTTTATCTGTGAATCCCGGGGTGAACCCAGGATGGCCCAGGATAGGTGTTTGAGGGGACGGAGAGGGGGACATACCACACAACGTATAGTATTTTTGTATAGAAAAGATAGTAGGACCGGCCAGAGGATGTTGAAGTAAGGTGGGGAGGAAACAATGTTCTACCCACGGGGCTCCTTGCAGCGGGAATTCTACACAGTCCTGCTCCACTTGGATCCATAGTTTGTGCTTTGCATGTTTACACCAATCCACTACACGTGTTAGGTGCGTGGCAAGATAGTAGAGTTCCAGGTCCGGAAGTCCTATGCCTCCCTGAGATTTAGAGCGCATTAGAATAGCACGTCTGAGCCTCGCTGATTTTCCTTGCCAAATAAATTTCAGAAATGCCGACCGTAGGGCACGCAGGAAATTTCTAGGGACACGAAGGAACACTGTATTCTGACAGCACATATTTTGGATGTGTGATTGTTTTTTTTTAAATTTTAGACCAGCAGGTTTATTCACTAAGCTGCCAGAGGCAGCCGAGTGAATAACCGAGCCATAGTGGAGTGAGCCGAACAATGGTTGGCTACAGAGGCGTAACTAGAACCTTCAGGGCCCCGGTGCAAGAAACCATGAAGGGCCCCCCCATCGGCATGGCACCACATGGTTAACAGGAAGGCTGCCGAGGTCCCCAGCAAGCGTGGGACCTCGGGCAGCTGCTTGTTTAAAATGCTAGTGCAGTGTTCTGTCGAGAACGCCGACCCAGTATCCGCGCTTACGTACAGACGGGATTACCAAGGAAACTGGCATTTATTTACAAAGTATTCGTTTGTAATTGTTAATTGTGACCGGTAATAATATACCGTCCATGGCAGTTAATGATGGGCAGCATATTATCGACGGTCACAATTAATGATTTAAACGAAATACTTTGTAAATAAATCCCGGTTTCCTCGATAATACCGTTCTGTGCGCAAGCGCAGATGCTGAGGTCAGCAAATTCGACTACATCAGCGCTCTCGACAGAACACCGGTATCTGTGTTTAGTATCGGGCCATTTTCAAGGTTTTGTAAAAATGCCCAGTTTTGCCAGTGGTGTAGCCCTACTTAAAAATATAATGCATTGCTGGGACTTGTAGTCCTACATAGTTGGAGCTATTCTGCATTGCTGTATAATCACCATACAGCAATGCCGAATACCACCAGCTATGCGGGACTACAAGTCCCAGCAATACATTA
>NW_017306298.1:1215596-1236081 GCF_000935625.1 Nanorana parkeri
AAGAGTGAGAAACACACACAGGCCGATGCTCAGAGGAGGAAGGCAAGCATGAGAGAGACCGACCGACCAATGCAGAGAAGCTCTCAGCGTCGGTCGATCTTTCTCCCTCACTTTCTCTCCCCCCCCAGTCTCTAGCACATCCCCAGGGACTCTTTCTGCAGGGACACACTTACATTTCCTCCAGATTCTGTGCGCAAGCGCAGATGCTGAGGTCAGCAAATTCGACTACATCAGCGCTCTCGACAGAACACCGGTATCTGTGTTTAGTATCGGGCCATTTTCATGAGCATAAGTACTTGTGAAAATGCCCAGTATTGGCAGAAGGCACATTCTCCGACGCTTCTGCCCGGGGAAAGCAAGCTCCGCCTCCTGCACGCACGTCTGAGGAAGATTCCAATAGCAGGCAGGCAGGGGGGGCCTGGGACATGCCAAATTACATTAGTCTTATAATTTCATAATAAAAAGTTATAGCTTGGAGCCCGGCCGCCTGGGCACCTTACAACTTCAGTGGCTGTACCCCCCTGATGGTGGCCTTGCACGATACGATCTCGGGGGCCCCCTTCTTCCTCGCTGGGCCCCCCCAAGTGACGGAATGCCAGGGCCGGTCGCAATTGCGACCGCTGCGACCCTGGTAGTTCCGCCAGTGGTTGGCTATTCACTACAGCTCAGTACGGCTGAAATCAGCCGTACATCAGCTGCCTTTGGCTGCATTTCGGTCAGCCGCACATGCTCTGCATGTTCGGCTGAGCCAAAGTGCAGAAGAACTTTGACTCCAACATCTGGATCAGCTGAGCCAAAGCTCCGGCAGCTCACTCATTGCTGTTCGCCCCTAGTGAATAGTGAAAAAAGTTGAAAAATGTAAATAACAAATTTAAAAAAATCAATATTTTTTTAAACTATTGGGCGGAGCTATCAGTGATAGCTAGCTCCGCCCAACTGTTTCCTATTGGCCGACACCTTCTAGCAGGTCCTGGCCAATGAATAACAACTGGGCGGAGCCGGCCATGATGCCACGGCTGGCTCTGCCCAGTTGTTGTTGTTTAATGACAGATCAGCGTTACCAGTCCCCCCAGCTGTCATTTGCAAGGTGTACGTCCCGCTTCGGCTGTCACTTCGACTCAGTCGAGCCGAAGCATATGCTTTCGGCTCGGCTGAGTAGCTCCGCCGCCTTTGGGAGCTGTTCGGGTTATAGTGAATAGACCCCTTAGTATTTTAGGCTGTGACATCTCAAGCAGTAATAGGCCTGAATTGACCAGTGAAAGTAACAGCCACAACAGATCTAAAAGCTATAGGAAAGTTTTCTCTTTAAAAAAAAAAAAAAGCCAAGCCCTCAAATTCTTACAATACGGCTAGTTGTACTGCAGTGTATTATCTGAGAGACAATAGATACAAATATTGTACAGTGGCTGGATAGTATGTAACCAGCTTGATTAGGCTGCAAATAAAAAGGGATAGGCAAGAAAGCTTTTATCTCGAAATAGAAATAAGAGTGTAATATCTAAAAGACAATTCTCAAACATATTCTTGAGTGGCAGGATAGAACAGACAAAACAGAAGATTAAGCTGCAAACTTTGATTCACAATGCAAGATTTACCCTGCTGCAGACATTACAAGTTTTGCAGCTGAGATTTAGCTGCAGAAACATTATTTGCCACCTTTATAGTGCTAAATGCTGGAGCACCTGAATAGGCTGCAAACTTTGAGACGCATTGCAGAATTTACCCTGCAGCAAACATTAGACATTTTTCAGCTAAAGTTGACCTGGGGAAACAATGTTTGGCCCCTACAGTGCCTGAGCACCGAAACAGTCCAGGAATGGTGGCAGAAATATTTTTGGGGTGAGAGGATGACGCCTAAAGGTTTAGCATGGGTTATCAGCAGCAGGAGTTTTTAAGTTATATGTTATTCATGACAGGCATATTTGCCTCCCTGTAACAAAACACGGGCTGCAGGATAAGCAAGAAGCTCCAGCACATACTGTGCAAGTGTTGGCCAATGGTCTATTGGATACCCAATAGTACATGGGAACCTCACTTCTCAGAGTGTCTGGATCAGCTCTGGATGTAGTCAGCAATCATGGGATTTAGGTGCTGCCTGCGATTGACCTGCACCTGGGCCTGGCTGCTGTGGATTAAAAAACTCAGAGTCAGAGGATGATTGTTGGTCATTGGCGAGGTGAAAGGAACTCTAGCAGCCCAGAGCCGGTCTTTGTGCCATAATCGGTGAGGTACACATTGATGGCACTCTGAAGCCTTAGCAATATTGAGTTCAAGCGTGTGAGGGTCTCACAGGTGAGGTGGTTGGCAGGCAGCTGATATTGGCACTGCTTTTCTACCAAATGAGCCATGGTTGGGTATAACCACTGAAAGTGCTGCACCACAAGGTTGAAGACATGTCCCAGGCAAGGGATGTGGATGAATTTTCCGTTGTGAACAGCGGCTAGATGTTCACAGACATTTGTTAACGTGATAACTGCTTTTCCCTCTATACAAGTCAAATGGAATACAGAAGAAAGCTGAAGAAGCGCATACAGGTTAGGAAGAGGACAGTAGGATCTCTGAGAGAGGTCAGTGGGACCTCCAGAAGCATTTTAAACTGATCTTAAACGAAAGCTGATTGCACCTGAAAGCATACTGCATTTGACCATCTACACAAGCCATGTAGGATCCGTCTGAAGTGTGGTTAAAACTGGATCGGCTCTCCTGAGATTGGGACCGAGCCACACTTCATTTTTAAGGCCTTATTCCATCACTGCTTCCTTCAAAGGATAATTTCCTCAAAACCTAGCCTAATTTCACAGACATTGGCACTATAATTAGATTACTTGGATTCCAAAAGCTGTAGGGAAAGCTTTCATGGACACATTGACTGCACAACCTGAAATAAAAGGGACCTATTGTCCCTTAAATTGATAACCAAAAAGTGGTTAGTTCATGTGGAGAACCGCACTGTGCACGAGTAAACTTTTTTCAGGAATATAGCAATATAGAATATAGCAATAATTATTTGCCTTTATTTACTGCTGATAATGATGGCAATTAAATGATTAATACATGGATAACATTATTCACTTTCTCACAGTTACTGAATGGCGATCTGCCACTCACGGTATTAAAAAGCACACTTTTCTAAGAAAAGCCCTATATAAAATGCAGTCGCTGTGTCACTGTTTTGAAAGTGATTTCAGAAGCAGGAGAATGATGGTTGCCAGGGAGTAGTACTTGTCACTTTCTTCCTGCACAGCTTTTCCTGTCAAGCCTTTTCTTTTCAATTACAGTAACATTAGAATATTAATGGATTGTAATTATCCACCATCTACAGCAAGATCCATCACATACACAAAGTGCTTCTACCATTAATGTCAATCTATATTTATACAACTGTGCTCAGATGCAATGGCCTATCCTAACAGAAACTGCCATAGGTACAAAATATTAAGTAATATGTCTTTCTTTTCTTAAAGGAGGGTTTGTTAACAGTAAACCACAACACTTAGAATTTATCACCAGGAATTAAACATTTACACAGCTAATCACATCTGCCGTGTACATTTAAAGTAGATGTAAACCCTAACTTAATGACACAACACACATCCTACAGCAGAATTTGTCAGGTGCGAAACCAAAAATTACTTTTCTCACCTTTTTTTTTTTTAAATATATTTTTTTAATTAATTGTATGTATTATATTAGACATTTAAATTAGTTTCATGGATTTAAAGTAATATGAATTGTAAAACTTCAATATAATAAAATAACCAAACTTTTATTTAAAATAAATAAAAGCCCAGTCATCAGTTTAGAGTTAGCCATGAATATTGGCTGGAAAATTATTGCTCTCACTCCGGTGCTCGCAGCGATAACTATGTGTAGTGCAATCGTCATTTTCATACACAGGTGCACCCGGCTTGTGTTTCCATTAGTATGCACGCGTTTGTAGGGTCGGGGGACTTTAAACTTTTTGGGGGTATTTTTCATTTTATTTAACTTTTATTTTTTTTTATACTTCAATGCTATCACATGGGAGGGCTCACAAGCCCCTTAAGTGATAGCACATTTGAGATGAGGTTCTCAGGGATTGAAAAACAGATGGCTGCAGCCAGCACCAGCGCGGAGGAAAACGGACGAGCAGAGCGGCAACGGCTGCAACTAATTGAAAATCGACCAATCGACAATGAGAATTGTTGACAACGATTTTCATTATCGATTATAATCGTTTTAATCAATTAGTTGTTGCAGCCCTACATCTCAGTGCGTCTGATGCTCTGCAGCCTCTTTGCAACCTGCCTACATGCACTCCATCGATGGCTGCATGGAATTTCTCAGGGGTTTCATGATGTTGAGCCTGTTAACAGGACCTTGCATGCATAGAGTGTGCTGAAATAAACTTGTAGTCTCCATTGGAAGCCCATACTGGGTGAAAACACAGGGGCAAAACTGGGAGACAGGGACAGAGCTTTGCCACCCTATGACATGACGTGCCTGCACAATGACCCTCTTGGCAGGATCACCAAGTATTTGTTTCATGAAAGCTACAGATTTAAAATGATTAAAAATGACTTTTGGAATTAAATTAACACATTAAAACTATAGAAATTGAAATGTTTTAGTGATTAGGTTTATATTTAGATTGCAGTACTTGGTGTGGCCACAGATGCACTTGTAAATGTAATCTGGCTTCTAGAAAAGATCTATGACTAAGGCAGATATATCCAAATATACTTCTAGATTGCTTCTTGACGATTGTGTCTCTGCTGGGAAGATTAACCCTTTATATCTGTCCATGTGACCATTGGTTCTGGTACAGAAGTTGATGGCAAATCCAAAATGTTAGAGTTGTCACAGGAACAGGAGGTTAGGGCTCGTTCACGCCATCCCAGTGTGGTAACATGCTCATTACTGCGATGCATAGTAATGCATGAATGTCACCACAACACACCACCCAACGGACATCTGTTGCAGCACGGTAACACACTAATGTGAGTTGTCAAACATACTGCATGCACTTTTTCGGGCATTAGGCAGTCCATTCAAATGAATGGGCTACCTTAATGCAATGCACATTACCGTGCAACATAAAATGGACAAGTATGAACAGGCCTTTAGAGGGAATCCTCCAATAAGGACACTTGTTCCAGTGACAGCTATCTAAGATGGTATTTACCCTCTTTTTGGCAAGATTTGCACTTACATCTGAGTGTGTCTATAGGGCAGGAATTGAAACAGGATTCAGACATTAAAAAAAGAAAACAATTATTACCAATTTCCTACTTGATACAAAACTAATTAAAACAAGTTTTGGCTTTACATACACTTTAAAGTTTTGTAAATAAACATTTCAATTATAACATTCTTTATCAGAGTACAGATCTTGCAAAATAATTATCTTACCCGTGCAAAACCTGGCGTTTTGGTTTTGGTTTTTCAATCTTGTTTAGGTATTCTTTAACAATAATGTCTTCTAAACTGCTTGGATGAGACCCGTCTGAAGATGACAGATAACTGCGTATAGAGACTAAGGACAATTGGCTCCCGACAGATGAGGCACTTAAAGGTCTTCTGTAACCTGCCATGACCTATAAAAGAAGTACATTCACTCAAATGGCTGTACAGTATAAGTTCAACTTGTCACCAATTGTCACTACAGTCAACCTGCAATCACCTTAAAATGAGAAAAAAAAACATCAGTCAGGGAGCCTGAGCAGGAATCATACACAGATATGCTGATCTATAGGAGCCCTATTGGAGGTGAAGTGAATATAATTCTTTCCTAGATAATTTGAAAGATTTAACAGCAAAGTATATATTTACTAAAACCAACATGTAGGTTGCCATTGTAGACCTCCTTCTAAATATAGTTGCCTCGTTGTTGTGCAGACCTTTGGCTTCAACCATTTCTTAGTCTAGTGGCGGGGTGCTTACTTACTTCCTATGATAGTGAGGACTTGCCACGTCCTCACTATCCGTACACAGCAGCTTTGTTTTTCTGAGAAAGAAGTCAATGTTTGCATTAGGAGAGGGACAAAGAGGGCAAATATATACAGAGTTCTGTAGTCCAGCAGGGGAGAACTGAGGCAGGGCTGACCATACTGCTTAGGATTTCACTGTAGCAGAAGCAGCATTGATAGACAAGAACAGGAAGTTGGGAGCTCAATGGATTTCCGCCAGGATTAATAGGTATTTTTTTCTGTACTTGCAGTGGTTTTGAAGTGACACTAAACTCAGGAGTATAACCTTCAAAATGTATTCAAGTACCTTAAAGGAGAACTATGAGGTGAGTGCTTTTCACTCACCTCATAGTTCTAGCCGACCTGTGACAATGAGACTGTCACAGGTCGGCTCAGTAGATCGGGAGGTGAGCGAACACATACCGGCGTTCGCTCACCTCTTGATCCTGTCACGGCTCTCTGCCATGACAGGGGAGGGGCTGGATTCCCCCCTCCCCGCTACGATCCGCCAGCGCTGACTGGTGGAACGGACGGGGGAGGGGGCGGGTACAGCTGGCTCTGCCTCTAGATAGGCAGAGCCAGCTGTCAGTCACGCAGCTGGGATGGGTCCCGGAACAATTGACGGGATCTGCTTCAGCTGCGGCGTCCCAGTATACCGCAAGCTACAGCTCGGGGGATACTGAGCCTAGGGTGACGGGAGGACGCTAGTTTGTGTCCTCCCGTTACCCTAAGGAGAAGTATGGGGAAAAGCCTTAACCCCATAGTTCTCCTTTAACTATTAACAAAAACGTATCTTATTTGTGTATCACTCAGCTGTAGATCCTCAATCATATCTGAATTGGTTCTGACACTGTCCTTCCTTCTGGAGGGTGGCTACTTTTGTTCCCCATGGTCCCTGTGTGTGTTGTAAAGTAGCCACCACTCCAAGCTCCCTCCCATGATGGACTACAATCTCAATACAAATTGGTATGAGATTGTAGTCTATCATGGGAGCGAGCATAGAGCGGTGACTACTTTACAACACACACAGGGACCATGGGGAACAAAAGTAGCCACCCTCCAGAAGGAAGGACAGTGTCAGAACCAATTCAGATATGATTGAGGATCTACAGCTGAGTGATACACAAATAAGATACATTTTTGTTAATAGTTACTGTAGTTTAATTCATTTTTAAGATTTATAGTAGTATTAAGGTCTGGGCATTTTTTACCTTAATGCATTGTTTGCATTAAGGTAAAACGCTCAGTGCCTTTTGGACTCCCCCGTCCCCCCCACACTTAACTGTCAGCGCAGCATCAACGCCGCCGGTCCCCGCAGCGATCCTCCGTCCCGAACTTCCTGCTTACGGGGGAGGAGATTGAGGGCAGAGGAGCCATAGGCTCCTTCTGTCATCAATCAACCTGTTGGGCGGAGAGGAGGTGCGTGGTCTGCCACATGGCTGTGTGTGTCTATGGACGCACACAGTTCAATATTCAAATGGAACCCATCGCACTCCTGACCGAATATAAACCCTTTGGAGTTGGGTGGGTGCAAAAAGTAACACGGATGCCTCTGTAAATCAATAAAGAATATAGAAAAGGTCCCTCGCACAGTGAGACAGTGATGCGGGAACCCAATAGAAAATGAGGAATTTACATATTTAAAAAAAAAAATAAGAACAGATCTGGACACAATCTGTGCCTCCCTTATATACAAAGAAAAAGAAAAGGAAGGTTTAATGTTACTTCAATTCCTGAATTTAGTGTCACTTTAAAGAGGGACATGTATTGCAGATATATATATATATATATTTTATTTTTTTTGCCCAGGTACTCACTTTAAGGACAATAGTACACTGGCTATTTAAATGTTTAATGTCATGAAGGAAAGTGACTACTAAAAGGGTTAACTTTTTTAAGCTGCCTAATTAATCAGGTGCACATCTTTTTTTCACAAAGTAGGACATGTGCATGTATCGCAGATTTTTTATTTTTACTGAATGGGTTAACTTTTTCAAGCTGGAAAGGTAATCAGATGAACATCTTTTTTTTTTTCATACAGACTTTGAATCAGTGAATGAACAATTTCACAAATTAGGATTGATGAAGTATGTCAGCCACTGGAAAAATTGCACCTTTTAGATTTAACATTTACCTAACTAAGCAGAAAAAAACATCTGCAGAAAGGTATGTTCCTGATCTTTGCTGCTCTACATTTTGTTTTGACGATTTTTATAATTACACACTGATGTACGGTATGGGGAAAAGTATGAAGAACATGAAATAATTAGCATCTTATTCGTTTTGCTTTTATTAACTATATCATGTGAACATATATGGTCATTTCTAGATTATTGGTTCATTTTCCTAATGCGGTATAAGCATACATTTTTGCATATTAAAAGGTAGCACGTCTAAAACTTGTGGTTCAGATGTTGGTAGGTTTAACCACACGCTGGTTTCTTAGATCTCTTAGGGATTCCACGAGCAGGAGCTGGAGTTCCAGTTTCTGCTCTGCTGCTGCACCATTATGAGATACAGTATATGCAAGAGATCTATAAAGCAAGGTGGTGATTTAACCAAATGATTAGATTTTGGCATGTGAAATCTTTCAGAGTTGAAAGGTCCAGGACTCAATAAGATACAAATAATGTTCCAAGGCTCTTTGTTATGGGTTAGATTATGGATTTGTTCAGTGTTAGGGGTAGAGTTATGTTTTAGGGATAGGGTAAAGTGAACCAGTACTTTGTTTATAAAGGTCCACAAGTTGATTGGTGTAACCTTCCTGTTTCCAGCCATTCCGTTCTTCCACCCTGATATTTCTGTGCATGTTTGATCTTTTAGAAGGTGAAACCTGTTGTAAGGCCAGAGCTGGGAGCTCGCGCGTTACTAGGCAGGCGCGGGTCCCAGTCCTCCGGGTTGCCAGAAAAAATGCATCAGCACACATGCGCACACAACTGAATGTTGCACACAGGAAGTGACACAGTGGCGCACAGGAAGTGACACAGTGGCACAAAGGAAATGACTCACGGCCCTCTAATAGATGTTCCTATTTAAACCGGCTGGCCCAATCAGCTGGCTTGTGCTTGTGTTCCTGCTGATCTGTTGCCTGTTACCTTGACCCGGATTGCTGCTGACTTCGATTAATTGCTGCCTGCCCCTGATCTCTGCTTGTTATCTGGACTCTGCCTCTGCCTGCTCCTTCTGTGCCGTGCTGACCGTCTGGCTTGATCCCTGGCTTGTTTGACCTCGCTCCAGTTTCTGCTGCAAACCTCGCTGACATCAGAGCTGTGCACCAGCCCTGCTCATCCTTCCAGGGATCCAGTTGCCGGACTTCTAACAGGCACCGTGTCTGAACACTTTGGCACCCTGCTCCTCTCTGTCTACTCGCTCCCTGTTTCCATATCCAGGGGTGTGAGACAAGAGCCGCCATGGAGGCCTCCTCAGCTAATCGTTCCTCCACCAGGTACGTGATACCTGTGCAGGGCTCAACAAGCTCCTGCAACCATTTAGCAACTCCAAGTGAGCCCACCGCGTTCCCATAATACAGCATTTGGTACCTGAGTGGTCGAATGCCAGACCCAGGAGTTGCTAAATGGTTAGTGAGCCCACCGCGTTCCCATAATACAGCATTTGGTACCTGAGTGGTCGAATGCGATGAGGAGGCGTCGCTAAATGGTTAGTGAGCCCACCGCGTTCCCATAATACAGCATTTGGTACCTGAGTGGTCGAATGCCAGACCCAGGAGTTGCTAAATGGTTAGTGAGCCCACCGCGTTCCCATAATACAGCATTTGGTACCTGAGTGGTCGAATGCCAGACCCAGGAGTTGCTAAATGGTTAGTGAGCCCACCGCGTTCCCATAATACAGCATTTGGTACCTGAGTGGTCGAATGCCAGACCCAGGAGTTGCTAAATGGTTAGTGAGCCCACCGCGTTCCCATAATACAGCATTTGGTACCTGAGTGGTCGAATGCCAGACCCAGGAGTTGCTAAATGGTTAGTGAGCCCACCGCGTTCCCATAATACAGCATTTGGTACCTGAGTGGTCGAATGCCAGACCCAGGAGTTGCTAAATGGTTAGTGAGCCCACCGCGTTCCCATAATACAGCATTTGGTACCTGAGTGGTCGAATGCCAGACCCAGGAGTTGCTAAATGGTTAGTGAGCCCACCGCGTTCCCATAATACAGCATTTGGTACCTGAGTGGTCGAATGCCAGACCCAGGAGTTGCTAAATGGTTAGTGAGCCCACCGCGTTCCCATAATACAGCATTTGGTACCTGAGTGGTCGAATGCCAGACCCAGGAGTTGCTAAATGGTTAGTGAGCCCACCGCGTTCCCATAATACAGCATTTGGTACCTGAGTGGTCGAATGCCAGACCCAGGAGTTGCTAAATGGTTGCAGGAGCTTGTTGAGCCCTGCACAGGTATCACGTACCTGGTGGAGGAACGATTAGGTGAGGAGGCCTCCCTTGCGGCTCTTGTCTCACACTCCTGGATATGGAAACAGGGAGAGAGTAGACAGAGAGGAGCAGGGTGCCAAAGTGTTCAGACACGGAGCCTGTTAGTAGTCCGGCAACTGGATCCCTGGAAGGATGAGCAGGGCTGGTGCACAGCTCTGATGTCAGCGAGGTTTGCAGCAGAGAGGCAGCTAGGCATAGGAGGTAAGTAAGGTAAGGACAATGGTTGCCCTATGTTTAGAGGTACCTTTAGTGCTCTTTCTATTTCAGTTTGTTTTATCTGATAAGGAAAAAATACAGCCTGATATCTCTCTAGTGTCTCATGTTTGTGTAAGCACAACTCCAGGCAAACATTTTTTTTTTTTTACCAAGGATAGAGTTGGGAAGATTAAGAACTTTATTCTTTGTTGCCATTAGGGAGATTTCCGCTCAATTTCTGTCCAGAAGAGAGGGTTTCTCAGGGGCAGAAGGTGAAGAGAAATCTCTTAAATGAGAATACAGACAGCAATAGAAGCAGGGTTAGAACTCTGTGAGGTTTTATGTTCACCATATCTTCAATCTCAAATCACCCTCATTCCCTTTATTTCTTGTCCTGGGGTCATGGGACAGGAAGTAAGACACAGGTATTCTAATCTTTCCTGACAGCATTTAAACTAAAATTAGTTTTGGCTGGGGTTGGGTTTTAAAGGACAATTGTACCTATTGTAGAAGTTGTCCTTCACCTGCTCCAATACATACCTGTCACCATTCTAATGATCTTCAACTCATGGGCCTGTCTGGGTTGGCACAGCCCCACAGGTCCATGATCATGGCAGCCTCCAAAGGTACTGCACAAAACTGCTCCCCCATAGGAATGACTGGGGCTGCATGGGTGAAGAGGACCAAGACAGGTTATAGGTGTGGCTTTGGGTAGGGTTGCACAGTGAAGATCACTGGAAAGAAGACAGGAGTAAGTATTGTACCAGGTGGGCTGCACTTAGGGTAATTGGGGCATGTTTTACAGGCTATACGTGTAATAAATAAATAAATGAATCTCTTAAAGGACAACTTCTACCAAAGCTACAGATGCCCGTTAACATAGAAGCCAAGATGAGGAATTAGCATATTCCAAGCTATACGAGCGTCAATTTCTAGATAGTGATACCAATGTGGACATGAAGCAGTTATCTTTCTTTTAGCTGCTATACCTCTATTGCATGGTGTCATTCTACATTGTTCCCATCTCTACATGTTTATCAATCTGTCAGCTTTAGCTTGTCACTATACTGTAGGTTCACCACGGTGAGATACTGTCACGTCAACATTCGTATGGTCCGCTGCGCTCTTATAATAACTGTGAGTTATTATGGAAAGTGTTACTGTGTGAAGCCATCACACTTAATATTTTTACTTTCCTTCTTTGAATTCTTACTTTTCAAATGAACATATTGCTTTTTTCCCCCAATATGAATATAAAATCAAGGCTGTAAAATGTTAGGAATTGACAGAAATTCCCAGAAAATTATTCATATTATTCATATACTATATATTGAATCATGCAGAATATACAGTGTAGCATATTTCTCTGTCAATGTAGTTAGTGGAATACAATTTCTATTTTAATATTTTTCTGTTTAACATTCATTATTATTAGATATAAACAACATTTAGACTTTTCAGAAATAAGTAAGAGTATATTTAGGCTATAGTAAAACAAAAAAAATATTTTACAATACATCTACAAAAAAAATATTTTCTGCTCGTGTAATTGGATTACTACTACTATTAAATGTAAACAAAACAGATATAAAAAATCAAATTGAAAACTGTATTTTTTTCCCATTGGGAATCTACTTTTCCAGCTTTCACACATTAAAATGACAAGTGATTGGCTAAACTAAAGATGTGTTATTTTGCTCCTCAATTCCCGTTGTGTGTTGAAAAGTTCTTTATTTTTATCCCTTTACTGGAAAAACAACTGTTATCAGAAATAAATATATAGGGGTCTATTCACTAAGCTGCCGAGGACAGCCGAGTGAATGACCGATCTGAAGTGAAGTGAGCCGAACACTGTTCGTCAATTCACTTCAGGCTGGTACGGCTGATTTCAGCCGTACATCGGCTGAAATCAGCCGTACATCGGCTTGCTTCGCGTGGCTTCGGGTCGGCCGAACATGCTCAGCATGTTCGGCCGACCCAGAGTGCAGAAGGAGTTTGACTCAGCCGATCCAGATGTTGTCCGGCAGGCTTCTCACTGCTGTTCGGGCTATTCTTAAAGATGCTGAACAGCAGGGAGTGAATAGCCGAATGCCGCTGAGCGGAATTCGGCTCGGCTGTTCTGCTCAGTCCCTCCCAAGACAGAAAAAGAGTGAAAAAAGTAACAAAAAGTAAATAGAAAACGATGACAGCACGCTCCGCCCAATAGTTTCCTATTGTCCGGCGGCTCTGCTGCTGTAAAAAAAACAAAAAAACGAAAAAAAAAAAACCTCCCGGGCACTCTGGGAGCCTCCCGCTCCTGGCCGCCCAGGAGAGAAACACTGCCGTGTCTTTTTTTCAATTTAATAAATCATTATTGCTTATCTAATTGAGCCCTTGGAATCCAGTAATGACATATCTGCACCAAGAATCCTTGTTCATCCCAATTGCTATTAATGTTACAAAGCTAAATGGCGGCATTGTTCCCCCAATGGATTCTTCAAAATGTAGATTATAATGGCTCTGTCAATTTGACAAAAACACAAGCTGCTGACAGATATAATCTCTAGGATTTCCCAATATTGTTTGATCTTGCTCGCTCCATACCATTCACATACCCTCCTATTGGCAAATTATATTAATGCCTCATTGGCCAATATGAAAATATGACTCTGTGTATGTGAATGTGTGTGAGGAGGGTAAGGTTTAACCCTCCAAACACACTCCAAGCACACCTCCTAACTTTGTGAGATGGGATACATTATAGCAGGAAATATGTACGCAAAGGATAAGCCTCTGTCACTCCTCCAGTAACACAAACCATGATAATTAATGCGCAAAAAATAATTGATTTAACCCAAAATTGCTTTTTTGGAATGGAATAATGGAAATTTTCAATTTTTGTTTCTGATCTTTAAATATCTCCCAGCTGAATTGTTACTTTATCTATTTACACTGATAGTCAGACTAGACATATTACATAATACATACACTGGTGATAAGCAGTCAGTACAGCTCAAATATTACACTGGTGGTCAGGGGCAGATAATTACACGGGTGGTCAGCAGATATTAATATCAAATTGGTCAGGGGAGATTAATAATAACACTGCTGGTAAGTGGAGATTAATAATTACATTGGTGGTCAGAAAAGATTAATAATTACATTGGTGGTCAGCGGAGATTAATAATTACATTGGTGGTCAGCGGAGATTATTAATCACATTGGTGGTTAGGTGAGATTAATAATTACATTGGTGGTCAGGGGAGATTAATAATTACACTGGATGTCAGTGGAGATTATTAATCACATTGGTGGTCAGTGGAGATTAATAATCACATTGGTGGTCAGTGGAGATTAATAATAGAGTGCCGCAGCTGGGACGGATCCCGACAATACAATACTGTCGAGATCCACCCTGCTGACTGATTGACAGTGGGCTCTGCCTATCTAGAGGCAGAGCCAGCTGTGCCCGCCCCGTCTGTTCCTCCAGTCAGTGCTGGAGGATCAGAGAGGGGAGGGGGGAAACCCTGCAGAAAGCAGTGACTGACGGTCACCGCTCTTGGCAGGGAGATGATCAGAAAGTGAGCGAGCGACGGTATGCGACGGTAGCGACGATGGAAAAATACCCTTTTCATTGATGGTCGATGACATGCTTCTTGACATGTTAATTCACATACAGTATTTCACTGGTACTGAGCCATTTGTATGGATTTCAGCTTTAAACCCATTGATACGGCAACATTTGTCTTAATCTGCGACATATTGCATTATTTTACCCCTCTAATAAAATTAGTCTTTGGATATCTAATTACATTGTTTATTAATTCATGCAGCAAATCTCAAAACACATTTGGACTCCATCTCCATCTGCAACAAACACAAAACTCCTAATCCTCACAATGAGATTCAATGGGGTCTACTCTCCTTCCTGCGATGTCTCAAATTAACATATATGACTGCGCTTTATTCCTTTGCTTCAGTGTTCACCTGCATTACATTAGACAAGGTAATAATTTATGATAATCATATGAAAATATACAATTAATATTCATCGCCTCTCATTTCTCATCACTTTAGATGATCAGTAATGCAGAGTGAAAACGCTGTCAGGTTTCTAATTGCTTTGTAATGGGCCTGAAACAAGAAAATCATTAAAGACAAACAATCTGTCACTTGTCTGTTACTTTAACTATCTATCACTAAGAAAACTAATTAAAGAAATTGCTAATAAGATACAAACGACGGCGACGCTGAAAGGTGATTCTGCTGCACACTTTGAAGACACGTTCACAATGTGCAGCCTGTTCCTAAAAAGAGCATTTCAGGAGGTATTGATCAAAGCTCTCCGGGTGCCAAATTGCTGAAATTCTCATACATAAACCCAATTGACAGGGGAATCATGTTAAAAGCAAATTACGCTTTATTTTATGTACTAGCGAGTCAAGCATGGAAATCAGCAGACTGCTTGTTGAGGGTAATAAATTAACTTTCGTACCACTAAATAATGATTTTATGTCAAGGACATGCACTTTAAAGGAAATTTGTCATGAGAGAAACATGTCATTGTTGACCTCGCATTCTAAAAATGCTAGGTTGGGGTTTCCTATTCATTTGAACTGCCATTAAAGTCAGTGACATGCAGTACCTCTGGTTCCGGGTGAAGCATTCCCCAGCCTCGCCCCCAGCACGTCCCGTCCCACCCCCCGCCGGACAAAGCCTCGCCCCAAACTAGTGTGAAGGAGGAAGGGAGGTGACAGGGAGGAGCCTCCCCGTCCCTCACTTGCTCGTCACTGGTGAGGCATTGAGATCGATGGCCTCAGTGGGTTTTTTTTTATTTTTTTGATTGGACAGCTTGGACCAATGGCACTTTGCCATTGGTCCTAGCCATCCACGGAGCTCACGCCTCTAACACAGAGTAGAGGCTGTGTCAGCTCTTGCATCACTAGTTAGGTTACAGAAGCAGTGGGGAAGCCCGCTGCTGTGTAACCTAACTACCTGTCATAAGCCGGATGCAGCGTTTCTGGGGAGGCTTTCCCTGCTGTGTAACCTGATAGAGGCCGATCCGAATGGAGAAAAAGCTCTGCCTCACCTGACCGCACGTCCCTAATTAACCGCTTGAAGACCAGGTGTTTAGACCCCCTTCCTGGCCAGGACATTTTTCAGTATTCAGCGCTGCGGTACTTTGACTGACATTTATTCCGTCATGCAACGCTGTACTGAAATTAATTTTATACCATTTTTTGGGGAGAGATAGAGCTTTCTTTTGGTGGTATTTAATCACCACTGCGGATTTTATTTTTTACTATATTCAGGAGAAATTAATTAAAATTTTGAAAAAAAAAAGTATTTTTTTACATTATGTTATAAGCGCCGCGTTACGTCCAGTACACGCCCAGTTACATCCAAGAAGCTCCCGGCCAGCCGCTGTGTATACACAGCAGCTGGCCGGGAGGTAGTTAAAGTAGATGTAAGCCTAACTGAATAAGATTTGCTAATGCAGTGTCTATAATAAATGACTGGGGAAAATAGAAATCTCCCACCACTCCATGCTGGTGATTTCTATTTTCCACTGTTGATTTGCACGGCGCCATCCGTGATCGTCACTGCGAGCACCGCTGTTACTATTTGGGCCTGGAATGCTGTAAGGAGTGCAGAGGGACTTACCATCTCTTATAATAAATGACTGACAACATATTTTAAATAAAATATTTGCTTTCACCATTTTTTCATCCTTTGCTGCATTGAAATGCTTCACTCCGGCAGCCTCTTTGCAGTCACTTCCTGTCTACATGTCTTCTAGTGATGGCTAGTATTTTCTGAGTGGGCTTCCTGATGGTAACAACGGTGAACCTGTCTAATCTGGGTTTAAATGGCCAGTCTATGTGGGAAAGCACCATGAAAATCCTGAATGTTCCGAACAGTGGTGCTGTTCACATAGATGCAAGCACAGTTTCTTAGTGGTTAGCACTTCTGCCTTGCAGCACTGAGGGTCTCTGGTTCATATCCGCGCACTATCTGCAAGGAGTTTGCATGTTCTCTCTGTGCTTGTGTGGGTTTTCTTTCCTCCCACACGCCAAAGACATGCTGGAACGTAAATGGGCTCTGTATGTGTGTGCGATAGGGACCTTATATTGTAAGCTCCTTGAGGGCAGGGACTGATGTGAATCTGCAGTATGTATGTTAAAGGGCTTGTATCGGGCTTCAGTATCGTGGCATAAGTACAAGTACTTGTGAAAATGCCCAGTATCGGCACCGATACTGGTATCGGTGCATCCCTAAAAGCAAATAAAGCTACATACCGCCTTAGATCTGCCCTTCTCTCTACAAGAAAGCCCATTAGAGTGAAATGTGTCAGTGGGGTCGGACCTAAGGCAGAATCCAGTGGCACTTGTTTTTGGCAAAATAACGTTTCTCTTAATCACAGTGTGTGATTACTGTGCAGCCTTACTTCCGGTCGGCAATCTTTGAAGCAAGTATGCTCCAGAGACAGGCACCCGATTTCCCATATCCGCATGACTAGTGGATGCCGTGGCGGAGTGTTTAGCTTTTGAAGTCTGCCACAAGGTGCCCTAAAACATTGCCAGCCGTGCAGAATCAAAACACAATGTCACATTGCCTATATGCACAGTAGACATAAGTTTATAGGTGAGAGAGGCAAAGAGGCTTTTTCCTATATAGTCATTGCTCATACATTTTTGACAGTACAGCATAAGTAGATGTAACTCAGAATCTTATTATCATATATATCATATTATCATAAACCAGGTAAGCACCAGTAATGCAAGAAGTGTTCTGTGCAACTGATAATTCTGGCAGAGGGGTGCTGCTTTGGTCACCAAAGAGCACATGCACACAGGCTCCAGTAAAGGAAATCCAACCTTGTCTATATGTGAACATGCTGTTGTTGAGAATAGAGCTGTTGCAGAGAATAGAGAATAGAGCTGGGCATTATTATTAGAAACCCATAGGGTAGGCCAACCCCAGTGTAAAATTTAGTTTTTTACTTATTTGACCTACTCTGGATGCTTCCTAAGCTGCCATTGCTGGGAGAAGTAATCTAATTTCTGTGAGAGGCAATACATACTTATAAGTACACTTACAAATCACTTAGACTGAATGTCCTTATCAGAAAAATTATATATGATGCTAGGTCCACTTTAAGCCTGACCATGTGACCTCCGGCCATGCCCAGATCTTATGAACCAAGCTGCATTTCATTTTGGTAGTCAAAAAAAACCCTGCTTTGCCTTTTATTTATGAATAGTGCTCCGTGTAGGTGAGTAAACATCAATTAGTCTAGGTTAGTTACCATTTATATGATCCAACTTGTTTTAAACCCTAAAATCTATGACCTTGTTGTGCATAAAGATGGCACTTGGATCGTTATCTGCTTTAAACATAATTGTGTTTGTCTGCTTTGCATCAACAATCTCCTTGTGATTAGCAGTCCTGTGCATGGCCGCAACATCTCACCTATGTCCTGACGCCTTGTCTCCTCATAACAGCTTCATACCTTTTTTTTGGCGGCAATGAAATAGCAACTAAGTCAATTAGCAGCTAGATGGCAGGTCATAATTGCAGTCTAGCTGCTAATATTTATTTATATATTGATATCTTATGAAAAGAAAATGCAAGAGCCCGCCCCCTACCCGTCCGTTTCGCCAGTCAGTGCTGGAGGATCAGACAGGGGATCGGGGGAATCCCTGCAGGGAGCCGTGAGTGACAGTCACGGCTCTCTGCAGGGATAGATCGAGAAGTGAGCGAGCGACGATATGTGTTTGCTCACTTCCCGATCTACTGAGCCGACCTATGACAGTTTCATTGTTACAGGCCAGCTCAGATTATGAGGCTGAGTGAAAATCACTCGCCTCATAATTCTCCTTTAAAGATGTCATCAGCACACCATATTGAAGTGAAGAACACGTCTGTTTATTGATGCTTCATGTCAAAAAAAATAACAACGTTTTGGGGCCACACAGGGTCCCCTTCATCAGGCTTGAAATGGCCAATGGTCATCTAGTCAAGCCTGCATCTTGTCAAGCCAGCTGGGGTTAACAAGGCCACCCATGGCTCGAATATTGGCCAATTTGGCAGGAGTAGGCCAAAATTTAAGCGATGTATGTTTAGCTTAGTCCAGGAGTGGGCAACCTTATATAGAATTCAGAAGCCAGTCTGTCCAATCTAGGAGCCAGCAGGACTTTTTTAGGAGCCAGCTCCATTGGCAACAACTACAGAAAACTACAAAAGTTAGGTGCCAGCTATAATTATTAAGCAGCATTGGATAGCTGGCTCCTGGGATTTGTTCAGCCCTTGCTCAGTCTGATAAAGACTTGACAATCATAAAACCTACCAAACAGTTAGGCCCGGTTCACACCTGGGCTTTTTGTAGAGCGTTCCTACGCTCTGCAAAACGCTCAAACATCGAAATCCCATTATTTCCTATGGGTATGGTTCACACTTGGGCGTATTACAGGCCGTATGAACGCGCTACAAAACGCCCTACGCCCAAAGAAGTACAGGAGCTTCTTTGGGGCGTATTTGCCGCGCGTATCCATTGGGATACAGCCAGGTAGCCCTCGGAAACGCGTGTCTGTCGTGCGTTTTTTTACAGCAAATCGCGGTAAAAAAGCGCTACATGAAACGTGCATATTCGATACGCCTAGGTGTGAACCCAGCCTTAGGCCTGGTTCACACCTGGGCGTTTTACAGTGCGTTCCTACGCTCTGTAAAACGCTCAACATGTGAAAACCAATGATTGCCGATGGGCATGGTTCCCACCAGGGCTTTTTACAGCATGTAGGAATGCGCTGCAAAACGCCCTACGTCCAAAGAAGTACAGGAGCTTCTTTGGGGCGTATTTGTCGCGGATATCCATTGGGATACAGCCAGGTAGCCCTCGGAAACGCGCGTTTGCGAATCGCAGTAAAAACACGCAGCACGAAACGCGCATATATTCGATACGCCTAGGTGTGAACCCAGCCTTACTGACTTACGTTGCCAGCTGACTGGATGTACTGACCTGTGATTCCCCTTCAAATTCTACAAACAAAAGCTCAGACCTAAAAGGTGACTTCAGCCTATGCACCAAAAAGACATTTTTCACTACACTGTTTCATTAAGTTAAATAGGCTGCATTTCAACTACTTAACACATTTTAACCTACAAATTATCACCTTTTGCTCATCCAGATTATACATTGGAGTGTAATGCAATTAATGGCCTGCAACGACTATCCTTTTATCATGCCAGTTTGACAGAAACAGTCAGATCAGGAATTTTTTTTACTGAATTAATATATTACTTAAAAGAAAACACTGAGGATATTCATCAGAAACCTCCCAGGTGCATCTGGAAGACAATTAACTGCGTGTACATGCAATTCCACAGCTTTGCTACGTTCTCTTTCTTAATATGAATTGAGTTTTGGGTTACAAAATAATGTTCTAAAATATATTTAAATAATGAATCGTCTATTAAGTGCGTCCTGTAGATATCGGTACGCCACATGTTCAATAATAATCAATCAATGACGATAATATGCATAAATCGTGAATAATAAAGTGCTAAATCACAGATATATCTCTTCTTATAATATATCCAGTGAAAAAAACTATAATTCATTTACATTCACTTTGGATATTATAAGAGACATATATTGATATTTATGAACATTATTGGTTTTATAATATATCTGTGATTTAGCACTTTATCATTCATGAGTTATGCAAATTATAGTCATTGATTGATTGATAAGATATTGATGGGTATTAGTGCGGTGCAATTGTTTGATTAATATTCACTCATATAGTTAGCACGGCAGCGGGTTTTACATTTTTTCATTATGTACATTATTTGTGATCATTTCCTTTAGGTTTATGCCGCATGTATAGGTAAGTGCATGGGTTTGGGTCCCGTCCCTTA
>NW_017306298.1:1236104-1310390 GCF_000935625.1 Nanorana parkeri
GTACGGTAGTATTGTGACATTGCAATATTGTCACAATATGTGGTATTGTAACAGGAATACATACAAGAGTTGTGTTTGACAAAACACAACTCTTGTATGTATTCCTATTACGATGCTGATGTTATAACAGGAGAGTATATGCTGGGATTTAAGAACTCCATTAAATAATAAAACATGACACTATCTGCCATCCAGTAAAATATATTTAAATAATGTTGAAGGAAGACCCGTTCTATCCCCGAAAACCGACTGCTCATAGAGCACTGCTAACTAGAAGAGGGTGAATTACCTATTTCATCCTGATTGATTCTGAGTGAGTTATGTGTTTAATAATTGCTTTAGTCTCAGTGTTGCGATACAAGCTAGACGTGGCTGGCATTTAATAAAAATAACTTGCAGCTATATTATAATTGACTAAACTGATAGATGGGTGTAAATTAACTCTAAAACACGTCTTCTAAAAATCCAAGCAATTTAGGAGCTGAGTCAATCAAAACTTTAAATGCAAGGTAACGTAAGCGTCAAGGTTCAGAAAAGTGACAGAAAAATGAAAATGAGAAGTTAGCAGGATGAACTTAGGAACGAAAGGAGCCTGGCAACGTTAATTTTATGTGGCTGTTTTGTTTGTAGAAACAGGATGTCTTGCTGCACTCCTAACCAGAGTAACCCCAAGCTGGGTGGGTGCTTGTAGTGACCACGGAAGACACCGTGTGAATCACAGAATAAAGGAATAATGTCACCAGCACACCAGTTTTTGTTAGTCAATGATCCATTTTAATGGCACATTGCCATCCAAAGCACCGACTGCCCCGACTATAGAGGAAAGACTCCCATTCATTTTCACTTTTGATACAGCAAACAGAGCGATTCATAAAGCCACTGCATCCAATTTGAACATTCTGCATGCGGATAGGAGATACACAATGTATAAAGAACAGGCCCCTCCATTAGGGTTGCCACCTGTCCAGGATTCACCCGGACAGTTCAGGTTTTGAATGCTGTGTCCGGGTTTCATGACAGCTGAAACCCGGACACAAGATGTCAGGCAGACAGGTGGCAACCAAAAGTAAGATAGGGGCTACTGGCCCCCCACTGAAAATAGTCCCAACTGTGATATTTACATATTAACATGTTATTGAAGTGTCATTCTGAGCCTGATGAAGGGGACCCCCTGCGGCCCCGAAAGCGCTTGTGTATTGGATGGCAATGTGCCATTAAAATGGATCATTGACTAACAAAAACTGGTGTGCTGGTGACATTATTCCTTTATTCTGTTTTGTTTGTAGGCCACAGCTTAGATCCATGAGATATATATATATATATATTAGGGATGCACCGGTACTAGTATCTGTATCAGTGCGGATGTCGAGTATTTGAGCGAGTACTCGTACTCGCCCAAATGCTCCGATGCCTAGCCCGATACTTCCGGTATCAGGAAGCCGGGCAGCGCGTCATGACACGCTGCCCGGCTTCCTGATTGACCGGCTCCATGCTCTCTCGTCACTTTTGCCGAGAGAGAATGTAACAGGCTTCCCGGCTAATCAGAAAGCCGGGCAGCGTGTAATGACGCACTGCCCGGCTTCCTGATACCGGAAGATACAAAGCACACTGAGAATCCAGGAAGTTGGTGAAAGTGATGGGCAGACTGAAGGCAGCGCTCATTACATAAAAGGGATTTTTTCAAGTAAGCTTTGATTGCATCAGCATTGTAATAGGAATACATACAATCAGGAAGCCAGGGCGTGACGGCGCACCGGCTTTCTGGTTGGTCGGGAAGCCGGCTTTATGGTCCCTCGTCACCTTATGATGAGGGAGCATTGAGCCGGCATCCCGGCCAATCAGGAAGCTGGGCGCCGCATAATTACACAGCGCCCGGCTTCCTGATTGGCCAGAAAGTCGGCTCCATGCATTCTCGTCACCTAGTGACGAGAAGCTTGGGGACGGCTTCCCTGCCAATCGGGAAGCCGGGTGGGGAGTCTTTACACGTTGCCCGGCTAATCAGGAAGCCAGGTGGCGAGTCATTACACGCCGCCTGGCTTCCTGAATGGGACTTATGGTACTCTGTATACGTTATCGGCAAGTACCGTAAAAAAAAATATTGGTACTCGTACTCGATACCAAAATACCGTATCGGTGCATCCCTAGAGTGACACCAACCTTAAAAATGCATTCCAGTACCTTACCCATTAACAATATTGTATCTTATTTGTGTATCACTCAGCTGTAGATCCTCAAATTATCTCTGAATTGGTGCTGACACTGTCCTTCCTTCTGAAGGGTGGCTACTTTTGTTCCCCATGGTCCCTGTGTGTGTTGTAAAGTAGTCACCGCTCCAAGCTCACTCCTGTGATGAATTACAATCTAAATACAAATTAGTGAACTAAATGTGAGATTGTAGTCCATCGTGGGAGTGAGCTGGGAGCGGTGACTACTTTACAACGCACGCAGGGACCACGGGGAACATAACTGGCTGGGCAGTGTATATTTATCTAATCTGGATTCATTATTGGAAAGAGTTTAATACTACTTTAGTGTATCCAGCCAGTGAAATCAGAAAGATGGTACGATTACAGTTAAAGAAAAAGTTTTTGCTCAAAAAGAAGAATTTTTTTATTAACCCTTGCAGTGGGGTACCCCCCCCCCCCCCCCACTGCAAGGGTTAACGGCTCATTTGTGTCTAAAAAGTTATACTTACCCCAAGCTCCAAGCCAGCTTCTTCTTAGGCCTTGTTCACACCAAATGCAGATCCGTTTAGGTTTCTGCACACGCACTGCAGTGGGTTGTGCTGCGTTTTTGATGCGTTCCGGGCCGTTTTTGGTAAAACAAAAATGTTTTTTTTTGTTTAGTTTAACATGGGCTTTCAGTGCGTTCCAGTCATTTGCATGCGTTTTAGATGCATTTGCATGCGTTCCAGAGCAGGTCCAGAGCATGTAAAATAGGGCTTGATGCAGTTTTTTCACCTGCTCTGGACCTGCACGCTGCGATGTGAACTGGAGCAAAAAATACCATTGGAATACATTGGACGCAGTTTTAAACCAGTCTGCAACTGCTCGGCACCTGCTCCGCGCTTGGTGTGAACAAGGCCTTAGACTGGTCCTTTCCACATCTCTCCCCCTCCTCTGCAGCAGTCTAAGGTCCCATAAGTTAGTGATGCACCGATCCCAGTTTTTCAGTATCGAGTACGAGTACCAATATTTTTTTTCCCGCTACTCGCTGATGCCGAATACTGATACCGGAAGTCCCATTAAATAACCTGGGTGGCATGTAAAGACTCGCCACCCGGCTTCCCGATTAGCTGGGAAGCCGTCTCCATGATCCCTCGTCACCGCTTGAGGAGGAAGCATGGAGCCGGCTTTCAGGACAATCAGGAAGTCAGAAGGCATGTAATGACTCGTCGCTCGGCTTACTGATTGTGGAAGTTCCGGTATCGTGATAAGTATTGGGAGCATTTGGCATCGGCACCGATATCGACACTAGTATCCATGCATCACTACCGTAAATCATCAATATCTATACACAATGGGGGGAATTTATCAACATTGGAGCAGACAAAATCTGGAGCAGTTGCTTCTCTCTTCAGTTTGTTCAGTTAAGATTTGAAAATGAAAGAGAGAATCTGATTGGTTGCCATGCAATTTTCTTTAAAGCGGACCTTTACCCATATATTTAAAATAACAACAAACACACCTTTAGAAATGTTTAGTAATGACAATCTACAGTCACATACCGTGTTTCCCCGAAAATAAGACACTGTCTTATATTTTTTGGGGCTAAAAAAACCACACTAGGTCTTATTTTCAGGGTAGGTCTTTTTTTTTTTTTTATGTGCAACAATCCACACTTATTCATGTACAACAGTCTACATGTATTCATGTACAAAAATAGGGTGATCAGGGCTGTCAGGGGTGCCGTACCTTTCCAAGAGCAATTTGGTAACCAATCGCTGGCCAGAATGAGCGAAGCGCGCTTTCACTATCGATTCCTCACAGGCAGAGTGCATTTGGTATCACTCCGCCTGTGACAGGAGCCGGGACTATAGAGGAAGTATCGGCTTATGCGGCTTTGCTCCCCCCGGTGCCGCCTAGTTTCCTCTAGCGCTGGCTTCGTTGTCACCGCTGATTCTCTCCTGCCTCTCCCGCGGCTCTTCAAGTTCCTCCTTATGCCACCACCGGCCCTGGGAATGGTCACAACTAGGTCTTATTTTCAGGGTAGGTCTTATATTTTAGCAATTCCCAAAAATAGTACTAGGTCTTATTATCGGGGTAGGTCTTATTTTTGGGGAAACAGGGTACTTCTAGATAATTGCCGTCTTTGTATTCTTTGCATACTTTATTTCTCTTTTCTTCCCCAGTCTTCTGACAGTGGCCATGTTTGCTAAGCGCAGATTACTAGTTCTCCTTTTACTTCCTGGATTTCTGACACGTGACTAGACATGTGACTAGGACATGTGACTAGGACACGTGACCATGCACATCATCTCGGGGGAGGAAAATGCCTTTCCTTGAGATCTCATGAGATTACAGATGAGATTTCCCAGCAATGCTCTGCTGATGTAACCTTCCCAGGATGCAAAGCTTTTGCACATTACGTAATTTGTGCCAGAAGAGGACCAGGAAGTAGATGAACTCTATTTGTAAGTAAATGAAAAACAAGTTTGTTTAACTAATGAATTAAATATTATTTTAAATCAGCATTCAGAGCTGCATGCTGATGTGATTTTAATGAAAGGGGGTAAAGGTCCGCTCTAACTTCCTTTTGTGTCTCTGGGACAGGAAATGGGGGGAAATTCCCCCAGGGGTACACATACAGCAGAACATGAACCCTTTCCTACTCCATCCAAAAATAAGAAAGAAAGTTGTGCCTATGCATACATTTTAATTGAGCGCCAATTCACAGAGACAAGCAACGGCACCACGCCTCGTTGTAAATAGCATCTCAAAGCTGAAGCAGACAAAATCTGGAGCAGCTGTGTATTGGAACCAATCAGCTTCTCTCTTTTATTTTCAAATTGTAACTGAACAAACTGAAGAGAGAAGCTGATTGGTTGTCATGGGCAACTGTTCCAGATTCTGTCTACTCCAGTTTTGATAAATTCCCCTCATTGTTTGGTAAAGGGCGACGCAACACACAGGGGTGTCCCAAGGCCGGGTGTCACCCGGTCTCTGGGACTGGGTGACACCCCACACGCGATTACGTCACCTCACGCATGCACGGTGATGTCATCGCACATGCGCGACATACTAATTGACGACTGCCGGTGGCCATCTTGGTGATGGACGCCGGCAGAAAGAGGAGGGGACGTTTACCCGGCCGGATGAGGTATGCCGCCGGGTCCTCTCCTCTCTCCTGACACTGTCGGGCTCTTGGCCCATGACAGAGTGTCCAACTTTTTAGAGGGGGTGACACCAAAATGACTGTTAATCATTTTGGTGTCACCCCTGCAATGGTGATAACCCAGGTGCGGACCGCACCCCCTTTGTGACGCCACTGGCAACACAACACTCATACTGTGTGTTGTGGTGCAATGGATTTTGGAAAAAGGGTCATGCACTTTTTTGCCCATTGTGGTGCGTTGACATGACAGCTCATTCATAATAAACAAAACGCACATTAATGCATATGTGTTAACGCACCGCAACTGATCACTTTCGTGTGAATAGGCCCTCAGATAATAAAAACAGATGGAAATGCAATGTACAGATTTTTAGGTTAAATAAAATAAACTCATCTCCTGTCTACCAGCGATCCCATGTCAGCAAACACAACATCATACAGGCTGCCAGGCAGAAGTTTCATCACAGGAGCTGTCTTAGGTTTCTCTACCATAGAAGCAGTGTTCTCTACCCTCTGTGTTCCGGCTTCATCACTAAACTGATATAACAGCATCCCAGAAAAATGGATATTTCACACAATCGACAACTTACAGTGCAGGAAACAGCAGCGGGATGGGGACTGATGCGTGCTGGTTGCCATGGAACCCCAACAATAACACGCCAGAAAGCGTTTGAATTGGACAATAAAGTTGCTAGCATATTGAATCGTGACGCTGTGGGTTCGCTAAGCATGACGGGAGCTGTAGTTCCCTGCTGAATGGCGCACGAGTGGCGGATGAAGGAGCTGCTTTGAGCGGTGTGACCTGGTGGGTTTGCTGGATGGTGACGGAGAGAGAGGTGGTTGGAGTCTTATAGTGTCTTATTATTGGCGGGTTGCTCTGTATTAACTGTAAATGGCGTCACAGATGGCCTAATAGTGTGGCCCGGTTGTGTTATGGTGTGAGGTTTGGAGGCCAGTGTGGACCTGTTCAGGCCTGTCCTTTTAATGAAGCAGCTTCAGGTGGCATCTCTTTGGGTCGCGTGGGTGGGGCAGCAGGCAGGGCGAAATGGCCATTCTGCTGCTCATTGTTTGCAGTGTGGCTGCTGCCCCATTTCTGGTCAGATGTTCCAGGTTGCTGAGAGCCGGTGTTCTATTGAGATGTCCAACTTGTCGAGATCTCCAACTCCCGTCAGTGCGCCTCCACCTAAGAGCAGTATCACATTCTCTAATTTGCGTTAGTGAGCCTGCGCGGGCATCCGATAGCACAAGCAGTGATGCCAGTCGGAGAACTTGATGAGGATTGCGATGCCGCACAGGCAAACCTAAGGCAATTGGGCAAGTCGACGAGGCTTGGAAAAAACGCCAAGGCTGGTGCACGCGCACTAGTGCCGTCTCGTTGAAATCTCCAACGGATGTGAAGTTACGAGTTGGAGATCTCGATGAGTTGGCCATTTCGACAGAGCACTTGTATTCCATCGAAATGGTCAACTCATCGAGATCTCCAACTCGTGACATCACATCCGGGCACTTGCCAGTAGGCGATGGCGCTTTTACGCCTGCGCCAGCCTTGGTAATTTCAAAATCCGTAGAGTTCTTCAATTCCCGTCAGTGCGCTTGTGTGGCTTCACAATCCTTGGTAAGTTCTCCAGCTCTTGTCACTGTGCCTTCGCGGCCACCCAAGAGCAGTATCAAGTTCTCTAATTGGTGTTACTGCGCGCCCAGGTGGAGAACTTGACGAGGATTGTGAAGCCGCGCAGGCGCACTGACTGGAATTGGAGAACTCGACGAGGATTCAAAAATTGCCATGGCTGGCGCACCAGCGTCACCTCGTCGCAGTCTCCTACTGGCAAGTCACCGGAGGTGACGTCACGAACTGTAGATCTTGACGAGTTGGCCTTTTCGATAGAACACCGGCCTAGGGAGATGGGTAAGGGCCATCTCTCCACCCAGATCTTGCCGACATCTCACCTCATGAGGCAAAAAGTCTTGTCATTTTTTTTTGCATAGGAGCCAATAAAGCATTGCAACTGTGATCAGTGGATTGCGGGTGCAATGCTCTGACTTCTGCAGACGCTTCCTCCCAGCCATGTCCATACTGAGATGCGAGCATTCAGTAACATGGAGGTGAGGAAGAATGACTGGACTACAAGTCACCGCACTTGTATTCCATTGAAAACAGCAAGTCCCTCTAACTCAGTGCCTGATGAGAGATGTCGTTTTCTCCTTTCACAGATTCTGTCAAAGGATCTGTGAATGGATGGTGTCTGTGTGGGTGGAGCCATGCAAATTAATTAGGGGAAAACCGTTCAGTTTCACAACCGTGCAGCTCAGTGTACGTTCTCGTCACAACTTGGTTCTAGAATAAATGGCTCCCATGCAGCAGCATCGGCGTTACATCACTCCCTGCTGTAGTCAGGATGTCTAGAGAGCTGGCAACTGGAGCATGTCGGCACCGGTGACTAAGCTGGTGGATGTCTCCACTCTTGAGTATTTGTTGACTTTAGTCCCTGTTCACAGCTATGTGTTGTGTGAACACGTGCCAGTCCTTGAACACAAAGCGTTCAAAACCTGCATCATGCTTGTGGTGTCATTTCTTAATGGCACCCCAAAAGTGACCGTTGAAACTAGGGATGCACCGAAATTTACTGATGTGGCCAAAAATGGGGTGCATCCCTGGTTTCTCTTCTCCCCGCTGGGTGCCGCTCTGTGTCCCCTCTGATCCCTGATGCTCTCTCCCGCCTGTGTTGGCAGAGGCAGCAGGGATCAGAGGGGACACAGATCAGCACCTAACGGGGAGGAAAGAAGCTTTCAGGAGGTCGAGGAGAGAGCTGTCAGCTGTCATGGGAGGCCAAGCTCTCCTCCCGCCATGCTCAGCCTCCTGTGACAGGCGAGTCAGGATGGAGAGCGGAATACAAACACTCAATGATCAGTACTGAGTGTATTCACTATCATCGAGTACCAAAAAAACCCGCAATATCGGTGCATCCCTACCTTGAGCTGGCTTGTTCTTAGGCCGGTCCCGGGAGCCTCTCTTCCCTTCAGCTGCAGCAGCCTAAGGTCCCTTAGTCATCACATTCTACACAGTGTATAGGACGTGAGGAAGCCAAGGGACATACCATTGCTGCGCAGCGGAAATGGGCAGGAGGGAGCGCTGTGGTGGCCGGCTTGGAGGGTCAGGTGAGTATGTTATTTTTGACCCTAGGCAATAGCTAGCACTTAACCCTTGCAGTGCAGGGGTAGCCCCACTGCAAGGGTTAATGGAGAACTATGAGGTGAGTGTTTTTCCTAGTTCTAGCCGACCTGTGACAATGAGACTCACAGGTCGGCTCAGTAGATTGGGAAGTGAGCGAGCAGATACCGGCTTTCGCTCACCTCTCGATCCTGTCACGGCTCTCTGCCGTGATAGGGGAGGGGCTGGATTCCCCCCGCTCCGATCCGCCAACGCTGACTGGCGTAACGGACGGGGGAGGGGGCGGATACAGCTGGCTCTGCCTCTAGATAGGCAGAGCCAGCTGTCACTCACGCAGCTGGGCGGATCTCGACATCGATGTCGGGATCCGCTCCGGCTGCGGCGTCTCAGTATACCGCGAGCTGCAGCTCACGGTATACTGCGGCGTCTCAGTATACTGCGAGCTACAGCTCGCGGTATACTGAGCCTAGGGTGACGGGAGGACGCTAGTTTGTGTCCTCCCGTTACCATAAGGAGAACTATGGGGAAAAGCCCTGACCCCATAGTTCTCCTTTTTAATAAAATTTTTACCCTGAGTTCTTCTTAACCACAGACAAATCACACTAAAATAAATACATGACCCTTTTATTTTAAATTGATTCACACTGCGACGCATGGTAATAAGTTATCATGTGCTGTAGTGCGACTCAAGGCACATGTGAGGGCTACCGTGTTTCCCCGAAAATAAGACAGTGTCTTATTTATTTTTTTTCACGAAAAAAGACACTAGAATAGTTACATGTGCAGCTACCTCAAAGGTAAGACCTAGCGCTATCTTCAGGTATGTCTGTAATATAAGACCTACCCCGAACTAGGTCTTATTTTCGGGGTAGGTCTTATATTACAGAAATCCCTGAAGATAGCACTAGGTCTTATTTTCGGGGAAACACGGTAGGTGCATTGGGGTGACATTAAAGGCAATTTTTTATTTTTCCCTACCCAATGTTAGTGTCTGGACTTACCTTAAATCCTTGGTTCTCAACTGGTGGGTCGTGACCCAACAGCGGGTCGCGACCCCGTGTTCGGTGGGTTGCCGCATGTCTTCCACTTTTCTAGGTGAGAGGCTCCTCAGCCTCCCCCTAGCGCAGCACTGTCAGTTCTTGGGCCAAGCAGCCATTCAAAATATGCTTCCCGGTACTGAGCATCAGCTTGAGGTAAGGTGGGATGGGGTCATGGCTGCGAGGGAGCTCCATCTTTACGTGAATTGCTTACAGCTCCCCCACGTGTACTATAGAGGTGATCTGGACCGGAGTGATCTCACATTCTGGCTCCCGGCACCTCTACAGGGCGTGCAAGGGAGCTGTACAAGCAATGCACATATGGATGGAGCTCCATCACAGTTCAGCAGCCCACACTGGACCCAAGGCTGAGGATCCACTCCAGTTCTCGTAAGGTTGGGAGACTGGGTGGATCTTAGGAAAAAATAAATAATTTTTTTTTGGAGTGTGTATATGTGTGTTAGAATGTCTGTGAATGTGTGAGATTGTGTCTGTCAGTGTATTTGAGGGCCCTACACACTAGTTAAGTGCGGTAATCGCATAGTCTTGTGCGATTAACACACTGTACCACGCATTCTGGTGTGGGAGGTGTGCTGCCATTCACTTAAATGGCACCCCAAACACACCACCCACCCACATTTCGATTGCCCGCATTGGAACGCTCTGTGCAGCAATTCTATGCTTTCCATTGCAGTGCAACTTGGGTCGCGACTGAATGACCAAGGGCAAATGTGGGTCCTTAGGTTACACAGGTTGAGAACAACTGCCTTAAATGATGCCTATTGATCCGATCATCTTCTTTCCTATAGTTTTCAGCCGTCCCTCCAGCGCTGGTGCGGGTCTCCGATACAACGCTGACTCCTCTGTCCTTCTTCTCTTCTCTCATGTCCCACTGTGTCTGCTGGTGCACACTGCTCCGTAGACTTACCTTGTGTCTCTCCTCGTCTCCCGGCCGAACATCTGAACTGCGCATGCGCCCACCCCAAGATCCTTTGCGACCGCCTGAGACTCTTCAGATGTTCGGACAGGAGCGCACGGCGACGACACAGGTACGTTTAAACCTGATTCAAAAGTTTTTTGTTTTTTTTAATTTAGGTTTTTGCATATATCTTTTGCTTGCTAGCAGTAGATATATGCAAAAAAACGTTAGGGTTTAATAACCCTTTAACCCCTTCGTGACTGACGACGTACAGTGTACGTCGCCAGCATCGGGGCTGTTTAAACAGACTCCCGGCGACTTTTGCCGCCGGGAGTATGGCACCGAACAGTGTAACATATGCAGTCTTGTGCAATGCAGGATCGCACCGCAGAGATGTGAACGGTTCAATGCACCCAACCCCGGGCTTATATAACCTATGAATAATCATGCTTGTACTGGATACAGTGCGGAAATGCCAATACTATGCCTTCAAACCAGTGTTGATTGTCATGTACTTTGCATGTTGTGTTATTACACAATATTGAAAATAAAATATGTAAAACCAAAAAAATTGAAAAATTCTTTTTTGTTTATCTAAGCTTTCAAAGATGTGAGATGAACGTATGCTCATGGCTTCAAGTGCAGCGACACAGAAGGACTGGTACTGTATTCTCGGGGCACATCCATCCGACAGCCAAGCAGAGCTAAAACAAAAGTACCAAAAGCTAGCTCTCTTAGTGAGTATATAACATTATACACGTGTGTGTGTGTGTAAGGACCACTGTGTCTGAATTGCATGTTATCAATCTCTCCAGGAACCCGGGACTTCTAAGCCAAGGGAGCAAAGCAAGGCTGCTGTTATTTGTATGATTGTAAGTAGGGATGCACCGAAACGTATCAGCCGAAAATGGCACTTTTGGCATAATGCCGAAAGTGCCATTTTCTGTCCGATACAGCGGTGCATCCGATCTTCTCTCCTCCCCGCTGGGCGCTGCTCTGGGTCCGGGGAGGAGAGAAACTGTCACAGGAGGCCGAGCGCTGCGAGCGGCCGTCGTCTCTCCTCCCCGCAGCGCTCAGCCTCCTGTCACAGATCAGAGGAGAGCGGTGTGTGGGCGGAGACAGCTTGCCGAGCTCTGCTCACTCAGCCTCCTGTGACAGCATGTCATGATGGAGAGCGGGTACAAGCAGTCAGTGTTTGTAAAGAATTGAGGACAGAGTATGGTTACTATATCTTCAATTATGAATGAGTGGGAAGTGATCTACATCACCTCCTGTTCATTCATAATTGTGGTTATAGTAACCATGCTCTGTCCTCATGTTATCAATGAACAGGAACACTCATAAAGGATTCCTGTTCATTGATAACTGGGGCTGCAGCAAAAGAGATTGAGGACTCTGTGTCCTCAATCTCTTTTTCGAAAGGGAAATATCAGGGGGTCTATACCCCCAATATTTCCCTGAAGCCCCTAAAAGTAAAAAAAAAAATTAATAAATAAAAATAAAATATTTCAAAAAGTTAAAATAAAAAACTTTCAGTTTTGAAATGTTCATTTCGGTGCACCTCTAAATTGTAAGCTATCACAGAACCTGCATTGTATATTATAAGTACATTTCCTGCAGCAATTTTCTTTTTATTATGGTCAGTGAAATCTGTGGCAGGTTTAAAGAACTCTGGGATTTTATAAAACTTACCCTTGCTGTGGGACTGCCCCGCACTGCAAGGGTTAAGTGCTCTTTTGGGTCTAGGGCACAAATAAAGAAGATGCACTCGCCTATCTTCCCCTCTGCTCCGTTTATGGAATGCCTCCCGGCGTCCTTACGTCTAAGGCCCCATTCACACTGAGCGATTTATCGCGCGGTAATCCGCGCGATATCGCTCTCCAATGCATGGCAATGGGGCTCTGTCCGTCGCTGTCGCGCGTCGCTACAGCAGGACCCTTTTTGGTGCGGATTTTGCTGCGATTCTAGTTTGTTCAATGCAACCATTTGTGCGACAAACGCGCAATTTGTGAATCGCTCAGTGTGAATGGGGCCTAATGGAAGTCAATGGATCTACATTAGACATGATGAAGTCTGTGGTCCCTAGACCGCCAGAGCCCGGGGAAGAAGAGGCTGTGGGGACCGATTTGGGAGCCTGGCGGGGGCCAAGGATCAGGTAAATATATCTGCTTTATTTGAGACCCAAACAAGCATTTAACCCTTGCAGTGTGCGGTAAGCCCCTGTGCAAGGGTTCGTTTTGTAATTCCTGGAGTTCCTATCATGTGTATTCTTACTTGAACCTTGTTGTGCTTTTGAGTATTTCTGCCAGATATGTTCAGTAATCCAGTTTGAGACTTTACCTTTTAGTTCAGGAGATTCCTTTAATAAAGACCAGCCACTGCTGCTCTGTCTCCTTGTGCAGGCTGACTGGTCTTGTCTCCGCCTCTCCTGTAGTTTTCTGCACAAAGCCTGTGGTGGGTGTAGCCTGCTGAGTCCCTGCCACAGCTCAGCACTATGCACAGCACAGTGATGATGTCATTGCTACTTTTACAAGGTGATGTCTGTAATTGCAAATGTATTTGGTGTCTAATAAGTGGATTTATATACTATATTGAGGAATTTATTTAACTTTCAAAGTATTTTATTAATTTTCCAAAGTACAATAAAACAATAAAATAGCACACGATGCACAATCAGTATAGCATACAATTGCCTTACAGTTTCTTCCACATTAGCATAATCAAGTAGTAGGAGGGGATCACTAGAGGCCATACACACAATATATAATAGTTCTGTACAACAGAACATATCTATCCACCTATTCTTGCCAATTTATCCCCCATCACTAAAATCAAAAATCAGAACAGTCTGAGAGGAATATCTGGCCTAGGGATCCGCCTATGTCTAAAGCAAACATTTGTTATGATCTCCTCCATATCTATATCAATAGAATACTTTCTGTCCAGCATCTATGTACTAAACGGCTCACATGTGCGAGCATGAAGAAAAAAAAAAAACAGACAAAAAGAGGAAAAGGAAATAGATACTAGAGGAAGCAGAACAGCTTAAGTGTCCGAAAAGAGTAGCTCCATCCCCGACCAAATAGCCCAACATCTACTTAAACCTTAAACATAGTCCCCAGAGAAAAATTCCAGAAAAGTTATACAATGAAAATTACCCGATTTCCAGCACCCCTGTATATAACAACCAGGGGGACCAGGTCAATTCAAAACTTTTTTTATTATCTTGGAGGATGCTGTGAAGTTTCTCATGGACCATAATCCACAACATTTTTTGTTTGACCAAGTGGAATGGAATTGTTGGTGTTTTCCAAGCCCTAGCTATGGTTATTTTGGCTGCCAACAGAAAGAAAGTAATTAATTTATCCAAAGCTTTAGACAGTCCTGGAATCGGGCAATTCAGCAACACATATTGGGGATCTCGTGGGACTCTCACCCCAGTAACCCTAAATATTAGAGCATAAAGCCGGTTCCAAAAAGGTCTCAATTTGGGGCATTCCCACCATATGTGATATATCGTGCCCGAGTGTGCACATCCCCTAAAACAATGTTGAGGAATTTATTTAAATGAAAGTTACTGTGCCCGGAGTTCAGTTTTTTGATTGACATTAAATTGCATCCAGGCTGATATAGAGGGCATCTTCCCTTCCTTACCCTGTTGACTAGGGGTGGGTGCAGTGACGTGCGTGGCAGCCGCAGTTCTATGCAGAATAGGTGTTCTTAATATACATGTTCATAGATAAACATTTAAAATAGGTCAGCTTAATGTAAATCTTCTCATGTTATGTTTTATAAACCCCGTTCCTATGAATAAGTTGCTTTATGTGGGGCAACCATATTTTTTCCTCACATGCAGTTCTTTCTTGCTGCTTTGCAAATCTACATGGTGGATTTGCTTTACTACTACTTCCATCTCACAATGCGAGCCTGCAGACTCATTGAAATCACTGCTCTTTGTGTGGCTGATATCTTGGCTCAATAGGTCATGGAGACAGAGAAATAGCACTGAGCCATTGATCTCCCACTCGTGCAGGGGTGGGCAACTCTGGCCTTCCAGCTGTTATGGAACTACAAGTCCGATGAGGCATTGCAATACTGACATTACAGGCATAACTCCCAGAGGCAGAAGCATGTTGGGATTTGTAGTTAAAGCACAGCTGGAGGGCTGGAGTTGCCCAACCCTGCCTTTGACCTTTTTATTTCCTGCAGTTTTCAGAATCCGTGACATCATGGATCCTTCCTCTTCTTCGTTGATGGCTGCAGTGGGTGATTCTTCCTCTTGGATTGAGCGGTAGTCAGTACAGAAGTATTGTGAACCCGGGTTTCATGATGATGCACCCCCAGGAGGTGTGTCATTGACGGCCTGTTTTCACAGGAAGTGGGTTGGATGATGCTGGCCGTCAATTAGCTTGGAAGACCAGCAACACTGGATATTGGAATTGCAAGTCTAGAGGGAGGCAGTGTTAGAGACGAGGTAGAATTTGTAGCTAGAACTGAGTTTTATTGTGTGAGGGTGCGAAGCTGCGTAATAGGGGAAAAAGACAAAAACAGACTTGAGTAATGCATTTCAGATGGGTCTGCCTTACACTCTGTTTCTCAGAATGATCTTGCGTGACATACAAGGAGAGTCGTGGGCTCTACGCTGGAGACTTGGAGAAATAAAACCATTACATTCTATGCTCATCTTCTGTTTGACATGTGTGAAGAATCGCTGAAGAATGGCCAGACTCCGGGATGTCTCGTATGCATATGTAAATCAGCTTTTGGGTTCCATTTCCTGCTGGCGATCAGATGAGAACCCAGCCACTGGTTCCTGTCAGAGTTCACCCTCCTTAATGATATTTCTATGGAACCGGCACATGCATGCCGACTCACCACTCCTCTTCTGTGCCAGCCAGGGCAGGAGAAAACAAACTGCCTTTTATGAACGCAGATGTTGAGTTCTAAAGCCGGCAATGTCCCACAATGCACTGCACGGCCATACATCAACTTCAAGTGTATGTACAGCCAAAGCTTTGGTTTTACTTTTGATTAGGATAGAGAAGGGTTAGAACGCCTGTGCAGTTTGTATTGCTGCCTGTGTCTCCAATCAGTGGGTTTGCTCTCTCTATTTGTCCTGGTGACCACTGTCACCGAGACAAAAAGTGATGTGAAATCCTAAATTTTCCAGTTGTCACGAGAATTGTTCGTATGGCATCTGAGGGGACTTTCCCTAATGTGGTAGATTTATCCTTACTTCCTGCTTTGTCTCCAGGAAATGAAGTGAAAATAAATCTCTCCAATGGACATACAGCCAAAAATAAAGTGACCGGAGTTGTTCTTTCCTTGCTTGTTGAGGGAATAAATGGCAATCCCAAATACATTGCTTGTAAACTTTTTTTGCAGATCTTTCCCTGGTCTGTAGATACTGATATAAACGTAACATGCAATTTTGATAATGTGTGCGCTAAGCGGAAGGTCTGTCTTTAGTCATTCATCAGTATCGGTGTTGCTACCATTGCAAGTATCCTACCAAAGATGTGCAAATGTCATACAGGCCATTGATGCCTATAGATTGCCCTCAAGCTCTGGGATGACTTCTGTGCTGAATTGCTGTCACTCCGATGTCTTTTGGGCCCAACAGGGAAGAGTGAGGGAACATCTTAGTCTAGATGGGTCCCCGTCTTTCCTCCTGAGCTTGGCTTCTTTTGAGGTAGTGGAATGGTATTTATTTTCATATTCTCATGGATTTCAGATTGTTGTGGATCTTTATTTTATTTTGCCTCGGGTGGGCTACAGGCGTCTTTGTACCAGACCAGGCTTGCCTCCCTTTTTTGTTCTTTGTGGCTAGGGATGCACCGATACTCATATTCACCCAAATGCTCCGATACCTTCCCCGATACCGTAACTTCCAGTCAGAGGACAATTTCCTCTGACTGGCAGTGCCGTAGGGGGAACATGAAGCCGGCTTCCTGGGCAATCAGCTTCCTGATTGGCCAAGTACAATTGAGCTGTCTTCAGGGGCAATCAGAAAGCCTGGCGTCGTATCATTACCTGCCGCCCGGCTTCCTGATTTCCCGGGAAGCCGGCTCCATGCAAGCGAAAGCATCGGTATCGGTACTCTGTATTGGCTAGTACCCGTAGCAAAAAACGGTATTGGTGCATCCATATTTTTGGCCCCTGATGAGGTGTTTTAGCCACTCCATCTGAGAACAGATTTTTATATATATATATATATATTCTTCTTTTTAATTTTCTGTAGTAGACTTAGAGAAATGTGTTGAGAAAGATTCTCCACTGTTTATTGAAAAACCTTAAAGGCCACCACTGGGCACTGAGCATATGCATTCCATCTCCCAACCCACCATCCTGCCACCCATATTCTTTATATTAATGTTTTTAATTAGATCCAGAAGCTGCTTTATACTAACCTAAGTCCACTGTCCATGTCCCTTGCCAGTCCTTTTCCGCAAGTGACAACTGGTGGTCCAGTGCTTTAGTCCGTGCCCGCACTGACCAGTTTGCTCTTGTGAAGTCCTCACACTGTCCAGTCTTGAACTTGAGAGGACCCCACCATTAGACAGCCAACTGAAGTGTCCTTGTATCTACCAGAGATGCAAAAATCTCAGACAGGTAACTGATGCTGGTAATTTGCCCTGAGGCTCTGTGCTGAATTCTGGGGAAGCTGAGGGCCCCCTATAACTCACCAGTACGTAATTGTAAATAAAGCTTTAAACAGATCTGATGATCGACACCTAGCACCATTGTTTAGTCTAAGAAGTGCCCTGGTGGAAACGCAAATTAGGAGTAAATAGACAACTGGGTAGCGGTGGCAGCGAGCCAAGTCTCTATGGAAATGAGAATCCTGGCTTGTTAGAAAGTGGATATGAATTTACATTATTCCAAGTGATAACTGCTCAGACAATTGTTGCAGAGACAATAACTCTATGAAACTAATTCAGCGCCATTGTCCAACCCCATCACTACGAATTTTTCTTCGCCCATTTTATATAGGCTCATATTTTTGGGTCAGTGCTGATCGGTTTTGGAATGAGCCTGCAGCTGTTGTGTGTATGGAAATTACTGTTTACAGACACGAGACCTGTAAAAATAGGGGGAAAAGTGCTTTTGTGTGGGGATTTTTTTTCCTTTTGTGATTTATTTATTTTATTTTCTGTTATTTGAATATTCTTATTTTCCAAATGCAGGCAGGTAATTATAGTGAAAGTAATACAGATGCAGCTCCTTTTGACAGGACGAAGCATGCCATGCAGTGCGCCCATAAGGACGAGCACAGGTGCAGTGAGTTTTATTAGTGTGAATGGGATATCATGATACGATATAGAGGTTTTCCACTCAAAGAGTTAACCTCTTTCTGTTAACTGGTGATGAGCTGTTACATAGAACCTGTTTATTTTGCTTTATTCTATAGTGCTGAGATTTTTCCTGCTGGGATTTGCAGAAAATATTGAGCAAGTCATACAGATCTATTTAAATGGTATCAAAAGATCCTTTATATAAACCAAAGCCGAATGTAGTGGTTACGACACATGTTTTTTCTAAGACTTGTCCATATTATGGACAGAACTTCAGAAATGGACGAGGAGACCTTTGCTTGTACTTTGTGGCATTGGATCCTCCAATGTTTCTTTCCAATAGCACTTGCTGGGCAGACACAAGTCAACCTCATACTGCTGTCTTAAAGGAGAACTATGAGATGAGTGCTTTTTACTCACCTCATAGTTCTAGCCGACCTGTGACAATGAGACTGTCACAGGTCGGCTCAGTAGATCGAGAGGTGAGCGAACACGTACCGGCGTTCACTCACCTCTCGATCCTGTCACAGCTCTCTGCCGTGACAGGGGAGGGGCTGGATTCCCCCCGCTCCGATCCACCAGCGCTGACTGGCGGATCGGATGGGTGAGGGGGCGGGTACAGCTGGGTCTGCCTCTATATAGGCAGAGCCAGCTGTCACTCGCGCAGCTGGGCGGATCCAGACATAATTGTTGGGATCTGCTTCAGCTGCAGTGTCTCAGTATACCGCGAGCTGTAGCTCGCGGTATACTGAGCCTAGGGTGACGGGAGGACGCTAGTTTGTGTCCTCCCGTTACCCTAAGGAGAACTATGGGGAAAAGCCTTAACCCCATAGTTCTCCTTTTAAGGATATTGAAGGATCAGATGTGGCAGCCATCATTGTCTTAAAGGTTGGGTCTTCCTACCTGAGTGTCCTATCACCTTGATGCCGACCTGATTGTCATATTAGATGATTGTTTCCGGGCCCATTCACACCACATCCAGATCATCTCCAGACCAGACCAGATTGTTTCCGGACCTAAAATGCATTATAATGTATCCCTATACTATTTCTGGCCTCTGTTCACACCAGTGCAGTCTGCTCCAGACCAGAAAAATACTACAGGTCTCATTTTGTCTGGAATGCACTGGAACACATGGAAACGCAATGGAACGCACCTGAAAGCTCATTTTAACCTAAAAAAAACCCAGCTCCGGAACGCTGTAAAAACGCAATGCTCTGCATTCCAGATCTGGACCGGAAAATTGTGTGAACCTACCCTCGGGGTTAGATTGGGCCATGCAGTTTATTTTCACATACAGGTAGTTCCTAAATTTCTCATTGAACAATATTTTTTCACCTTTTGCACTCAAAAGGGTGAAAATGCTGCCGTATATGTATTGGCTATATAGTTACCTGGCACCTGGGGTTGCTCTACCCGTGTCAGCAAGAAGAAATCGGAAATTGTGCACCCAATTGTTGAATGGTAAAAAAGTAGAAGAGGAAAAAAATTGCTATTTATAAACACATACAAAAAAAATATGGACCGCTTTTGATAGTATTAATTGAGCAAAAACGTATATTCTGCATGTTTTATTTAAATGATATTGGGCCCCATTCACACCATGGCGACAGCGTTTCAGCACTTTTTTTTTGCACATTTTCTGGTAGCTTTTTTGTGCGCGTTTTACATGCATTTTCTTTTCCTATGCAAGAGTGTTTTAGGGCTCATTTTCAGTTGTCCAATGAAAAGCAGTCTCAGCTGCAAAAACATGCAAAAAAAAAACCCGTCGAAAAAGCGAGCTGTTTGGCACATTTCCATTGAAGTCTATAGAGCAAAACAAGCTGAGAAGCGCCACAAAAGAAGCTCATGGACTATTTTAAATGGGTGTATTGCTATGTGTGAGCAGCCCCCATAGGAATACATGGGATTTTGATTTAAAAGGGGTTTCGGTGCGGAAAACATGCACCGAAACGCCCTGGTGTAAACGGTGCCTTAAAGCCAAAATGCTTTTACTCCATTTCGAAAGCTGATGAAATTGCTTACAATGGATGCTGCTTCTTGATGATTGAAAGTTCTAGTTTTCTACAGAATCAGCTGGTCCTCTGAGCACAGGTCCTTATATACTGTTTTAGGGTGGCTCTTTTCCCTTGTAGGGTCCTACGGAGTCACCGTTGTTTGTGCTAGTATGCTTTTTGTGTCTCCACAAACACACAGGCACAACATGGCCAACCATGTCACATCCATAGGCACAACATGGCCATCATTGGGCGTTTGTGCATCTCTTTGCAATGCAGGCAGATCATGGCTGGTGGGAGGGGCCGGTAGGGTACTGTACATGGCTTTTTTTTAAAACATCCCAGCACCCTCCTGCAGTACTCATCTCAAGATCCCTCAGCCCTGATGTAGGAGATGGGTTGGCTTTTGGGAGGAGTTATGCAAATACCAAAATGCCTTGATGGGTAAAGGTCAGTCTGGAGGAGTGGGGGAATGTATTTGCATGCAGACCTCCCTAGGTAATACCCACATGTGATACTAGCCTCCATGAACTGAAATCCAGTGAATGAAGGGGGTGGGCCTCCGATGGTGCGGCTGGGGCGGAGAGTGCTAGATGATGCTGATCATCATCCAGCCAGGAAAAGAGGTGGGCTCTGACTTGCTTCAGAGTAAGCAGGAGCCTGTATAAGTGTGCAAGACTGAAGAGAAGGCCGGAGTTTATCTTTTAACAAGTAAAAGTAAAGTTAATTTCTAAAATAATTTAAAAAAAAAAAGGAATTCTGATTTGGTAACCATAGGCAACAGCTCCAATTTAGTCCTTATTTCTTCTTGCAAATCTGCATTTTGGTTACAAAACGCAAGCTGGTCCCAGCAGAAGTGTATTTAAATTTGTCTGCTCATAGTGGGAAAAAAAACAGGCCAAATATTTCCTAAATATCCAGAAACAGCTTGACTCCGTAGCAGCAAAGCAAAATAAACCCGGTGCCAGAAAATCTCAGCTTGCAGAGAATTCCTCTAATGAGAAGGCTTGTAAACCTATCCTATCATAAGCATTGGGGGGCAGTAGTGTGTTGCATTTTGCCAGCCTCTTGGTGTCTCATAAGAATTTCATATTTTGTCCTAGATCTTTTGTTACTGTACGCCCAACATAACACACTGACGTTTCCAAGCCCAGGCTAAAGGAGAGACGGGGGGAACCAGGCTTATTTACCAAGCCAGTATAAATGGCACTGGTGATGTGGCTAGCTCATGAACTCATGGCAAACAAGCAGGTTTTATAAGAGGAAAAAGATGAGGAGTTTGTTACTGTTGCTTTTACATGACTTTTTGCTCTATTCTAATGTGTATGTTGCATTATTCAGTATTATATTTGTACATTGCTGTTTGCTATAATAAAAAGGATGTATTTTAACATTTTGATTACTTTTTATTTTTTTTTACATCTTTTTGAAAGTTTTGAGCTGATAATAAAAAAAAATATATATATATACAGTGGGGCAAAAAAGTATTTAGTCAGCCACCAATTGTGCAAGTTCTCCCACTTAAAAAGATGAGAGAGACCTGTAATTGGCATCATAGGTAGACCTCAACTATGAGAGACAAAATGAGAAAACAAATCCAGACAAATCACATCGGCTGATTTGGAACAAATTTATTTGCAAATTATGGTGGAAAATAAGTATTTGGTCACCTACAAACAAGCAAGAGTTCTGGCTCTCACAGACCTGTACCTTCTTCTTTAAGAGGCTCCTCTGTCCAACATTATTCCAAGTGATAACTGCTCAGACAATTGTTGCAGAGACAATAACTCTATGAAACTAATTCAGCGCCATTGTCCAACCCCATCACTACGAATTTTTCTTCGCCCATTTTATATAGGCTCATATTTTTGGGTCAGTGCTGATCGGTTTTGGAATGAGCCTGCAGCTGTTGTGTGTATGGAAATTACTGTTTACAGACACGAGACCTGTAAAAATAGGGGGAAAAGTGCTTTTGTGTGGGGATTTTTTTTCCTTTTGTGATTTATTTATTTTATTTTCTGTTATTTGAATATTCTTATTTTCCAAATGCAGGCAGGTAATTATAGTGAAAGTAATACAGATGCAGCTCCTTTTGACAGGACGAAGCATGCCATGCAGTGCGCCCATAAGGACGAGCACAGGTGCAGTGAGTTTTATTAGTGTGAATGGGATATCATGATACGATATAGAGGTTTTCCACTCAAAGAGTTAACCTCTTTCTGTTAACTGGTGATGAGCTGTTACATAGAACCTGTTTATTTTGCTTTATTCTATAGTGCTGAGATTTTTCCTGCTGGGATTTGCAGAAAATATTGAGCAAGTCATACAGATCTATTTAAATGGTATCAAAAGATCCTTTATATAAACCAAAGCCGAATGTAGTGGTTACGACACATGTTTTTTCTAAGACTTGTCCATATTATGGACAGAACTTCCGAAATGGACGAGGAGACCTTTGCTTGTACTTTGTGGCATTGGATCCTCCAATGTTTCTTTCCAATAGCACTTGCTGGGCAGACACAAGTCAACCTCATACTGCTGTCTTAAAGGAGAACTATGAGATGAGTGCTTTTTACTCACCTCATAGTTCTAGCCGACCTGTGACAATGAGACTGTCACAGGTCGGCTCAGTAGATCGAGAGGTGAGCGAACACGTACCGGCGTTCACTCACCTCTCGATCCTGTCACAGCTCTCTGCCGTGACAGGGGAGGGGCTGGATTCCCCCCGCTCCGATCCACCAGCGCTGACTGGCGGATCGGATGGGTGAGGGGGCGGGGACAGCTGGGTCTGCCTCTATATAGGCAGAGCCAGCTGTCACTCGCGCAGCTGGGCGGATCCAGACATAATTGTTGGGATCTGCTTCAGCTGCAGTGTCTCAGTATACCGCGAGCTGTAGCTCGCGGTATACTGAGCCTAGGGTGACGGGAGGACGCTAGTTTGTGTCCTCCCGTTACCCTAAGGAGAACTATGGGGAAAAGCCTTAACCCCATAGTTCTCCTTTTAAGGATATTGAAGGATCAGATGTGGCAGCCATCATTGTCTTAAAGGTTGGGTCTTCCTACCTGAGTGTCCTATCACCTTGATGCCGACCTGATTGTCATATTAGATGATTGTTTCCGGGCCCATTCACACCACATCCAGATCATCTCCAGACCAGACCAGATTGTTTCCGGACCTAAAATGCATTATAATGTATCCCTATACTATTTCTGGCCTCTGTTCACACCAGTGCAGTCTGCTCCAGACCAGAAAAATACTACAGGTCTCATTTTGTCTGGAATGCACTGGAACACATGGAAACGCAATGGAACGCACCTGAAAGCTCATTTTAACCTAAAAAAAACCCAGCTCCGGAACGCTGTAAAAACGCAATGCTCTGCATTCCAGATCTGGACCGGAAAATTGTGTGAACCTACCCTCGGGGTTAGATTGGGCCATGCAGTTTATTTTCACATACAGGTAGTTCCTAAATTTCTCATTGAACAATATTTTTTCACCTTTTGCACTCAAAAGGGTGAAAATGCTGCCGTATATGTATTGGCTATATAGTTACCTGGCACCTGGGGTTGCTCTACCCGTGTCAGCAAGAAGAAATCGGAAATTGTGCACCCAATTGTTGAATGGTAAAAAAGTAGAAGAGGAAAAAAATTGCTATTTATAAACACATACAAAAAAAATATGGACCGCTTTTGATAGTATTAATTGAGCAAAAACGTATATTCTGCATGTTTTATTTAAATGATATTGGGCCCCATTCACACCATGGCGACAGCGTTTCAGCACTTTTTTTTTGCACATTTTCTGGTAGCTTTTTTGTGCGCGTTTTACATGCATTTTCTTTTCCTATGCAAGAGTGTTTTAGGGCTCATTTTCAGTTGTCCAATGAAAAGCAGTCTCAGCTGCAAAAACATGCAAAAAAAAAACCCGTCGAAAAAGCGAGCTGTTTGGCACATTTCCATTGAAGTCTATAGAGCAAAACAAGCTGAGAAGCGCCACAAAAGAAGCTCATGGACTATTTTAAATGGGTGTATTGCTATGTGTGAGCAGCCCCCATAGGAATACATGGGATTTTGATTTAAAAGGGGTTTCGGTGCGGAAAACATGCACCGAAACGCCCTGGTGTAAACGGTGCCTTAAAGCCAAAATGCTTTTACTCCATTTCGAAAGCTGATGAAATTGCTTACAATGGATGCTGCTTCTTGATGATTGAAAGTTCTAGTTTTCTACAGAATCAGCTGGTCCTCTGAGCACAGGTCCTTATATACTGTTTTAGGGTGGCTCTTTTCCCTTGTAGGGTCCTACGGAGTCACCGTTGTTTGTGCTAGTATGCTTTTTGTGTCTCCACAAACACACAGGCACAACATGGCCAACCATGTCACATCCATAGGCACAACATGGCCATCATTGGGCGTTTGTGCATCTCTTTGCAATGCAGGCAGATCATGGCTGGTGGGAGGGGCCGGTAGGGTACTGTACATGGCTTTTTTTTAAAACATCCCAGCACCCTCCTGCAGTACTCATCTCAAGATCCCTCAGCCCTGATGTAGGAGATGGGTTGGCTTTTGGGAGGAGTTATGCAAATACCAAAATGCCTTGATGGGTAAAGGTCAGTCTGGAGGAGTGGGGGAATGTATTTGCATGCAGACCTCCCTAGGTAATACCCACATGTGATACTAGCCTCCATGAACTGAAATCCAGTGAATGAAGGGGGTGGGCCTCCGATGGTGCGGCTGGGGCGGAGAGTGCTAGATGATGCTGATCATCATCCAGCCAGGAAAAGAGGTGGGCTCTGACTTGCTTCAGAGTAAGCAGGAGCCTGTATAAGTGTGCAAGACTGAAGAGAAGGCCGGAGTTTATCTTTTAACAAGTAAAAGTAAAGTTAATTTCTAAAATAATTTAAAAAAAAAAAGGAATTCTGATTTGGTAACCATAGGCAACAGCTCCAATTTAGTCCTTATTTCTTCTTGCAAATCTGCATTTTGGTTACAAAACGCAAGCTGGTCCCAGCAGAAGTGTATTTAAATTTGTCTGCTCATAGTGGGAAAAAAAACAGGCCAAATATTTCCTAAATATCCAGAAACAGCTTGACTCCGTAGCAGCAAAGCAAAATAAACCCGGTGCCAGAAAATCTCAGCTTGCAGAGAATTCCTCTAATGAGAAGGCTTGTAAACCTATCCTATCATAAGCATTGGGGGGCAGTAGTGTGTTGCATTTTGCCAGCCTCTTGGTGTCTCATAAGAATTTCATATTTTGTCCTAGATCTTTTGTTACTGTACGCCCAACATAACACACTGACGTTTCCAAGCCCAGGCTAAAGGAGAGACGGGGGGAACCAGGCTTATTTACCAAGCCAGTATAAATGGCACTGGTGATGTGGCTAGCTCATGAACTCATGGCAAACAAGCAGGTTTTATAAGAGGAAAAAGATGAGGAGTTTGTTACTGTTGCTTTTACATGACTTTTTGCTCTATTCTAATGTGTATGTTGCATTATTCAGTATTATATTTGTACATTGCTGTTTGCTATAATAAAAAGGATGTATTTTAACATTTTGATTACTTTTTATTTTTTTTTACATCTTTTTGAAAGTTTTGAGCTGATAATAAAAAAAAATATATATATATACAGTGGGGCAAAAAAGTATTTAGTCAGCCACCAATTGTGCAAGTTCTCCCACTTAAAAAGATGAGAGAGACCTGTAATTGGCATCATAGGTAGACCTCAACTATGAGAGACAAAATGAGAAAACAAATCCAGACAAATCACATCGGCTGATTTGGAACAAATTTATTTGCAAATTATGGTGGAAAATAAGTATTTGGTCACCTACAAACAAGCAAGAGTTCTGGCTCTCACAGACCTGTACCTTCTTCTTTAAGAGGCTCCTCTGTCCTGCACTCATTACCTGTATCAGGTACAGGTAATGAGTGCAGGACAGAGGAAATCCCGCGATCGTACGAGAATCGTACAGTGTATGGAAGGCGTGCGACCATTAAAAATAAATATTTTTATCATTTAATTTTTTTATCAATTTACAAAATGCATAGTGAGTGAACGGAAGAAAAATCTAAATCAAATCAATATTTGGTGTGACTACCCTTTTGGGTTTAAACCAGTATCAATTCTTACACTTGCGCAAAGTTAGGGATTTTGTAGGAGAAGAGTCAGGTGTATGATTAACCAATTATACCAAGCAGGCGCAGTAGCTGAAACAGAAACAGCTGTGTAGGAGGCTTAAGGGCCTGTTCACACGACGTCCGTTTGCTGACCTGATCCGTACGCTCCTGCACTAAAAATGCATCCCAATGTATCCCTATGTGTTTTATGGGCTACAGTTCTTACGTGCGCAGTCCGTTCAGCTTACGACTGCATGTCACATTTTGGACGGTCAGGAAACGCAAAACGCATCAAAAACGCACTGCAGCTAACATACTTACAGCCCCACTCCATTTTTTTACTGGAACGCATCAAAAACGCACTGCATCAGTAGCACCGCGTCTGCAGATCTGCACCTGATCAGGACCTGATATCATGTGAACAGGCCCTAAAACTGGGTGAGGAGAAGCCAAACTTTGCTACTAAGGTGAGGTTGTGGAAGACACTTTCATGTCACAGACCGTGGCAAGACTGAGCACAGCAACAAGACGCAAGGTTTTTCTACTGCATCAGCAAGGTCTCTCCCAGGCAAAGATTTCAAAGCAGACCGGGGTTTCAAGATGTGCTGTTTAAGCTGTTTTGAAGAAGCACAAAGAAACGGGCAACATTGAGGACCGTAGACGCAGTGGTCTGCCAAGAAAACTTAATGCAGCAGATGAAAGACACATCATGCCTCCTTGCCTTCGACATCAGAAGATGTCCAGCAGTGCCATTAGCACCGAGCTGGCAGAATCCAGTTGGACCGAGGTGCACCCATCTATGGCCGGAGAAATTTGTGCAGATGGAAGAATGGCGCCCAAAAAGCCATACCTCCGACGTGGAAACAAGCCTAAGCGACTCAACTATACACGAAAACTGGGGAGCAGAAAAATGTCAGCAGGTGGTCTGGACTTGATGAGTCAAAATAAGAAAGCAGGAGGCAGTTTGTTCGCCGAAGGGATGAAGAGTGGTACAATAATGAGTGTCTGCAGCAACAGTGAGTCATGATGGAGGTTCCTTGTAGGTCTGGGGCTGATTTCTGCAAATTGAGTTGGAGATTTGGTCAGGATCAATGGTGTCCTCAATGCTGAGAAATACAAACAGATACTTCTCCATTATGCCATACCATCAGGGAGGCATGTGATTTGGCCCCAAATGTATTTTGCTGCAGGACAATGATCCCAAACATACAGCCAGTCTCATTAAAAACTATCTTCACTGAAAAGAAGAACAAGGAGTGCTTTTAAGTGATGGTTTGGCCCTCACAGAGCCCTGATCTCAACATCAGAGTCTGTCTGGGATTACATGGAGAGACAAGGGTTTGAGGCAGCCGACATCCACAGAAGATCTGTGCTTAGTTCTCCAAGATGATTGGAACTACCTACCTGCTAGGTTCCTTCAAATACTGTGTGCAAGTGTATCTAGAAGAATTAATGCTTTGTAGAAGGCAAAGGGTGGTCACACCAAATATTGATTTGATTTGGATTTCTCTTCTGTTCGTTTACTTTCCATTTTGTTAATTGATAAAAAAAATAAACTATTAACACTTTTATTTCTGGAAGCATTCTTACGTTACAGCATTTTCACACCTGCTTAAAACTTTTCAAAAGTACTGTACATATTATAATTTCTATTAAATCTTTAATTTACAAATAAATATTCAAGCAGGATATGTTTGCACAGAACGCCAGACATTTTAATGAGGGTGCCCAGCCCTACATGCTTGTTGGCAGCCGGTGACTAATTGAAGTCAGTTTGAGACATTTCTGAGATCATTCAGCATTCAATGACCGCTGCATTTGACCTACTCCTGACTTAATTTGACCTGTTTCACTTTCAAAAAGTTTTTAGAAATTGTTCGTAATCAAGAGAAACTAAGAAAAGTACCCACACGGCCTGGAACAGAGCACAACTCAGAAAGCAATAGTCCTTATCAAAAACATGGTAGAGAACAATACACCAGTTCATGAACCACAGCTGATTGAACTTGCAGCTTGGAATGTCTTGATCTGTAAGCTCTTCTTGGGCTGAGTTGCAAGCTAAGAACAAACGGGTGAATCCATGGAGGCTGGATAAAGCTAAGAGAGAGACGGCAGAAAGCGTAAGACTCCCAACGTCTTGTCAAGAGACTGGAGAAAGAGAAGAGGACAGAAGCCACAAGAGTGAAAGAAAGGGAGAAAAGTCAAAGAGAAAGGGTTAGAAAAAGAACGGAGACAGTCAAGATCAGTGGGACAGTCAGTCAGGGAAAGCAATCCAGGGACCCTATTACTCTTAGCGCAAATGCAAAAGCCCCAGGACAGGATGCGCTTAAGACTGCGAAAGGTGGAAGAGCGTAGGAGATCCAGGGGTCCCAAACTTTGAAAAATAGTATACTCGTCTTTTCATTAATGAACATCGTAGTCATACGAAGCCGCACTTCATGAAATGGAACCCTGGACGTTTTCACGCTCTTGCAATAGTCTGTTTCGCAGCCAAAAAAGATGGGTTAGTAAGGTCTGTTGAGAGGATGAGCATGGAAACTTAATAGTGGAGAAGGGCCACACGTGGGTTTTGCGGAATGTGAAGTGAAAAACTGATTGTATGAGACCAAACATCCTGGACCAAAAATAAATCCATTTAGGGCACGTCCACCAGACATTAAGGACATCTCCCAATTGGTCCCAACTTTAGAAACAGCGATCACTATAAGATGGGATCGCCTTAGCTATTTTTGGGGGAACCCAGTACCACCTCATGAGGACCGTGTAAGCAGACTCCAGAATAGAGGTATTAAAGGCCATTTGATCTGTTTTAAGCAGATTTTTATTCCCATAGACTTGTATGTAAGGCAAACCCAATCTGAAAATGACAAAATCAGTTTGACATATGGCCATCTGTCATAGGACCTATTTGTACAAGGAAGGGAGGAGTCCCCGATCAAAAATGCATTCAAGTATCTTAACTCTTAACAAAAATTGATCTTATTTGGGAATCACTCAGCTGTAGATCCTCAAATCATCTCTGAATTGGTGCTGACAATCTCCTTTCTTCTGGAGGGTGGCTACTTTTGTTCGCCACGGTCCCTGTGTGGGTTGTAAAGTAGCCAGCACTGCAAGCTCGCTCCCGTGATGGACTACAATCTCAATATAATTGGTTGCCATGGGCAACTTCTGCAAATTCTGTCTGCTCCAGTTTTTATAAATTCCCCATTTTGATAAATGCTGTGTTTTACCATTTGGCTAGTGTCCGATGAGTGGCAGCATTGAGCCGTGGTGCCTTGTGTTGTTAAAATGCAAAACACTTTCTAAAAAAAACTTTATTTGGATTGTGCAAAGTGTACATTTTGTTTCATGTCTCTTCATGGCAGCACTTTACATTTAGCTGAAGTGACTTCCAGCGGCAGCTGGTGCGCTGAGAAAAAAATGTCCTCGTTTTACCGCAGCCCACCACACTGCATGTCCGACCTGCGTTGTAGTATGAACTGGGCACATAGAAGACAATTATTATTTTATATGTGTCCTAGTGATGTCTGACATTAATTTGGTACGGAAAAATGCCAGTCAACTCTATATGTGTGAGTGGGCCATGAAGATTAGACACAATGTAAACAAACACTGGAGGCCTCAGGCACAAATTTGAGATAAGTATATATCTGGCAAGGGTGGGCTAGGACCGGTTATATCAGCTGGGAGGACTGCAGACATCTTAGCAATGATGATTTGCTCAGTGACAGGGTTTTATATAAACTGGGGGAAGGTGATGTGTCTTTGTTGCCCCAGTCAGTCTCTTACCTGCTAGAACAGTGATATCTGGAAGCCATCAATTGCCCTTTGGTTGCTATTGGTGACGCGTGCCTTTCTTCATTTACTGTCCCAATCCCAAATTATCAATCCCCAATGTCGCACTCTGTCTCAGAATGAAGGCGACTTTGCACTGGCCTGAGGCTTAGCCGCTAAAATTATTTTATGTGTAAATGGAGATTCAAGCACCAAGGTTCTGGAGGAGGTGATGGTGTACTGCTAATTGCAATTGTCACGCACTGGGTTAATTTCCTTTACTATTAGACAAAGCATAATTAGAAAGCTGTAACCATTTTGTGTTACGCGAAAAAGACATGCCATATAGAGTAGACATTCTTCTATTAATTGTATTTTGTCTTGCGGGTGGGTGCCAGACACATTGTAGCAGACACTGCAAAACCCCTTAAATTTAGGAGTTGGGGTGTGGAGTGCTAGAATATTGTAAATGATCACATAGGACTTTGAAAGGAACTGCTTGGGAGAACTACAGCTTAAAAAACTGATTGGGCTTACTAAGGGACAACTGTACCTTTTTGGTAGAAGTTACCCTTTAAATAGTAGTAATAATAGGACATGCACACCCATTTAAAAAGTGGGTGCTGGAATAAAAGGGGGTATCCTCCGAGTACCCCCAAACTATATCAAATGAGAAGTAAAACAATCAGATGGTTCACTACTTGCCTCCTCCTTGTCTCCATTCCAACAATCTTCACTGTGCGGCCCTGGCCAGAGCCATACATCTTTTTCTTCTGAAACCACCCCCACCAGGCCCTCCTTATCTGGCACATGTGTGCTGCAGCCCGATTTATTAAAATGGAGGGAACCATACTCTGCAGTACTGCTCTCCATAGCAGTAAGTGAGGCTGTGAAGAGGATCTGGTGGGGATGCTTTCAGAGAAAGTAATTACAGTTTTGGCCAAGACTGCAGAGTGAGAATTGTTGGAACTGGGAAAGTATTGGACTAGGTGGGCTGTACTCAAGGGGGTAGGGGGCATACCTTAAAGTAATATTAAAGCTTTTTTAAAATAATATTTACAACTAGGAGGCAGTTATATTTACAACTAAGTTTTCAGTTCCTCGTTCTCTAGTGGATCCCCACATTGCTTTGCCTCCCACCCTTTGCATGGGTGTCTCCATCAGCTAAGCGGCAGCTGTTGAGGTACCTGTGTTGCCTGCAGTAGCTGTGTGAGTCCATAGATACAAACAGCCCTGTGGCAGGCCACACCCCTCCTCTCCGCCCAACAGTTTGATGGCAGAAGGAGCCTACAGCTCCTCTGCCCTCAGTATCCTTTCCCCACAACCAGGAAGCTTGGGGGACAGAGAATCGCTTCGGGACCGGCGGCAGTGACACAGGTAAGTGTGTGGGGGGGGCGCAAGAGCGAGAAAAAGGTATTGGGTGGTTTTTACCCTAATGCAGAGAATGCATTAAGGTAAACGCCTAAACTGTATTACTACTTTAATACAGTTGTCCCTAAAAGTTTATTTTTAGGCAAACATTTTTTGGCTTAATATGTTCCCTTTCTCCTTGTAAATCACCTGGGAAGCACCGGAACAAGGACTTTTATGGCAGGATCTCTGGACATTAGTTAAAAGTAAGCTGCAGATTATAAAAGACTGAAAACTACTTTTGAAATCAGAATAATATTTTAAAGATTATATAAGATTTTTGGGATTGGGTTGAAAAATTATTTGACTGCAATATGGAACTTCATCCTCTGGAATGCTATTGTCGCTGACGGGTTGTTAAACCCTTGTGAGTCTGAAGTGGAAAGTTTTACAATCTATTAGCATGCCTTGGGTTGGGTTTTTTCTTTGTGTTTGTTACTCACCGCCCATCATTTCTTCGCCCCGCGGTTTACAGCCTCTGTACCAGTCACTCCATATAACTCCATGAGGCTTTAATGTGCGTCCTTGGAAATGCAAAATTAATTGTTTTGTTATTCATATTATTGAACGAACAATGGCCCTGTGCATTTTGATGAAGGGGAATCCGACGAGTGGTCTTTTGTAAACTAATTATTATTCATCCGGTGAATAGGTTGCATGAGTAAATTACATACATATCCATCAATGTGATAATGCCCACCTGTATGAAATCTATTGGCCTATTCTTTTATTAATTTTAATTATATAGCAACAACACTTTACATAGGAGCCTGTGAGGTTACTCTGAAACATACATATACTACAATTAGTCAAGTGAATAATCGTATTCACACATTTAAAGTTAGTTCATATAGGGTTGATTTTTATAAAAAAAAAATTTCTTAGGTGTTGAAAATCAGGAAAACTGGTCATATAATTTAATGTAAGCCTTAAAGGCGAATAATAATAATAAAAAGAGAGCGAGAATGAATATATCTGAAAATGCTTTAAAAACCTTGTTTCCATGTCTATAAATTAAAAATACTATTAATTATATTAATGCATTATATATTTATATGTGCACACACTGCCTGACCAAAAAAAAGGTCACACCCTAATATTTTGTTAGACCGCCTTTAGCTTTGATAACAGCACACATTCCCCGTGGCATAGTTTCCATAAGCTTATGCAATGTCACAACATTTTATTTCTGTCCAGAGTTGCATTGATTTTTCCACCAAGATCTTGTAGTGATGATGGGAGAGTCAGACCACTGCGTAAAGTCTTCTCCAGCACATCCCAAAGATTCTCAATGGGGTTAAGGTCTGGACTCGGTGGTGGCCAATCCATGTGTGACAATGATGCCTCATGCTCCCTGAACCACTCTTTCACAATCTGAGCCCGATGAATCCTAGCATTGTCATCTTGGAATATGCCCAATGTGTCATCAGAAAAGAAAAAATCCATTGATGGATAAACCTGATCATTCAGTATTTTTAGGTAGGCAGCTGACCTCATTTTTTGGGAACATAACATTGCTAGACCTGAGCAACTGAAACAACCCCACATCATAACACTTATCCAATGGGAGACGCTCACCTATTTGCACCAAGGCAATATTTTCTTATGGGGTTTTCTTATGTTTTATCCCTATTTAAGAGCTTTTACTTCATTTCCTGTCCTTGTGACATTTGTAACATTATTGTAGTGGTTAGAACAATTTACCTTTACAACACAATAGGAACACCTTTTATTATCTACACCTTTATTATCTTTTCTTTGCTGTGCCTCCATTGTCAGTCGAAAGCAGAAATCTAGACAAAGAATCAAAGGGTTAAACAAACTCATGGCTGATCACTTCTACAGGTGTGGAAAATGAAAAATAATTGTCCGGTAGTAAAGGATTTAAAAAAAAATGTATAGTACGAGAATCTATTTTTACCTGTGATCTGCAAGCACAGTGTGCTCACACTGGGGAAGGGCAGGTTTGCAGAATCCGCCAATCAGGACTCTATAGGTGCCCATACACTGTTTGATTTTTGGCCAGTTTTTGAGGAACCGGACGAAATTCGCACACCTGCTGTCGTCACCCTTTCGATTGGCAGGAGCCAGTCTGAAAATCTCCGTTCGATCAGAGCCACCAGCCAATGAGGTGCCCGCTCTGATCGGGTACTCTGAGGCGGCCGGTGGCTCCTGTCAGAAAACATTGTAAACAGCAAGATTCTTCAATCGACACACTTAGTTTTGATGAAGGAATTGGGTAAATTTTTTTTTGTTCAGCCCGCGGATTGAACGAAAAAAATAGATCAGTGTATGGCCAGCATCAGTCTAACCATGTTTACAGGAAGAGAGGGCACATAGTGACCCCATCAATGCGTTGCAGTATCATTGTCCAGTCAGCATGCTGGAGGAGAAGTAACTAAGGAAGTAGAACTTCAGAAGCAATTTGTACCTACAGTCGTGGATTTGGTGGTTGGGTGCCATTACCATGATAACGGGGGGAGGAATGTTGAGTTCTACACATGAAGAATGCTTACAGTTACAAGAGTCAGGGTATACATTTTGAGATTCTTAAAATGTATTTCTGCTCTAAATGTTTCAGTCTAGGTCAGACTGATATTAAAGGAGACCTAAAGTCACAGCAAACACTTTCTTATTGTGAGGTGTCTGGCGGTTTGTGTTCCAGCCTGGAGCCTGGAACGCTGCGGCCGCAGGGCCGTCTAGTTACTCCGCCACACTTAACTACATGCCTATATATACGAGGACGGAGCTGAACAGGGTGTTCCACTAATGGAGTGCGCACCCTGCTAGCTCCATTCACAGAACAACTCGTTCTGGAACCCCACAGGACAAGAGGACACCCCATCCACAACATCGGCTCCCCCACTGCAGGCTCGCTCATTAGAGACTTCTGAACCGCAAGTATCCACAGTCAATTGGGGCTATATGTTATGCTGAGCTTACCTGGGAGGCATTGGCTGACTGAGATTACTGTGTGATACTGCAGTGCTATAACCTGAATTGTCAATCTAAGACATGAACTGCTGGTCATGTGAACTCTGCCTGAAGCCATATAAAACTAAGTCTCTGTGTGTCAGAGGAAAATAACATGTACTAGTGTTAACGATTGATCTGCCAAATCTGGGAAAGGAGCTACATACTGTGTTACTTACCTGATCTTCCAATCACTCACTGCGATCCTTTCATAAACTTCTCTGACATTCGCAACTATATCTGCACCTCCCCACTGAGCCCAGGGGCTCGGATTTATTATTATTTGTGCTTTCAATTAATTTAACCTGTGGTGTATGATGTTAGTAATTCCCTACTCTCCGCCTAAGTCTGAGAGAGACACCTGGAGTTCAAACTGAATAGCCACTAAACCACACTTGACACTCCGATAGAGTGTTAGTAGTTGATGTCAAGAGACTCCACAGTTGAGATCCTAACAACCAAACTCCTGAGCGTTACACTTATTTGCTTTCCCTGCCACTTGATGTGATGCAGTCTTGATTTCTCAAGACTACGTTTCCCATGATGCATTCCTTCCAGCAAGCAATGATAATGGTACATTGTTCAGAAGTTGAGTTGTAGTTTGGAAGGCAGGCTTTGTGAGAATTGGTTAACGAGTAAGTTCATATTCGCAGTGTGAAATTGTGTCACTGCCTTGAGATAGTTCAGCCTATGGGCATCTTTAATAAGTAAGTTTACACACTTCTAAAAGGATATGGTTATTAGGAGTGGGATAGCACTTATGGAAATCCAATCTAGAAATCTATATTTATTGTTAGTTTTTGACCATAGATACATTTTAAAACTCTGTAGGTGGCTAACTGATCTAATCAGTTTTTGAACAGAAATTTTATAATAAAGAATGGCCGTGGTCTTTATTATAAAGATAGAGGGAAGGCCTGCAAGTCTGGGTATAAAATGAAATCATCAAATTATAGAACAGAAAGCTTGTAAGGAATGTGAAAGATGCATGCAACATTACTGCCAGACAAATGACACATTAATAATGCGATGTGCACTTACTGATACACCATAGTTCCCTTCCCAAATTCTAAATTTTGCTGCTGAGTGATCTATAGGATTGTATACATGCAGCTCACAGCTCAGAAGAATGCAGGGCAAGTAACATTTCTTGGGCTTGAAGATCAATTAATAGAGGAAAAGAGCTGGAGAGCGTTGACAGAACATGCTATCTAATTAGCAGCCGATGAACCATGTCAGCCACAAAGGAAGGCTGCATGGCTTCAGGCTATCTACTCCTGCAAGACCTCTTTACATAACAGTAGGATGTAAATGGCTCAGTCTGAAAACTGGGGCATAATGTCATGTAGGAGGATGGAAGGTTCCTGCAGATCAACAAGTTGTGAGCCCCTGTAACCTGTTGTGAACAGATGCAAATGTTTTGTTTGCATGAGAGAAAGGCACGTCTCTTAAAGCGTATTTCCGCTTTTGCAGTGGAAAACCCCTCTATATGTATGTCATGAGTTCCCATTCACACAGCATACCTAAAAATTTGAAATGCTGTATATATTTCTTACCTTTTTCTTTGGTGAAGACCTTTTGTGCACATTCCAAGTTAGCAGTTTGAAAGTAAAAGTAGAGGGACAAACTGAGGAACAGACCGAGCTTCCTCTCATTAACAGACAATTTTTCTAAGACTTTAACCCTTTGTTAGGACAGACAATATTAAAATCTAGTTTACAACTGATAATGAAATCTTCCAACACAGTACAGACCGTGATCATTAGAGTAAACCTAACATCACACAGCCACCTCCCTAACATTACATAGAAAGCCCCCAAAATAAAAATCACTTAAAAAATGTAAGAAGTAATTTTTAAATATTGTTTTAAATTATGCCATGTAAATGTGAACATGTAACAAACGTAAAGTAGGCGTTATCCCAATTGGGCTGCAAAACTGGAAATACACTTTAAAGTAGTATTAAACTCTCAATCTTTTTTAAAATAATGAATTCAGATCAAACAAATATACATTGCCCAGCAAAGCTTTGCTTTCCATTTTTGTCCAAAACACTTAGAATCATGTTTCTGAACAGCTGCTTCCAAGTCTCTCAGCTCAGCCTCTGAACTTCCTGTCCAGTACAAGATCACAAAGGACAGAGCAGACTCCAGCAACTGTTCATCTACTAGCTTGGGGAGGGGAGTAGCTGGATTTGCTGTGTCTGTGTTTGTGGAGACACACACAGCTTACTAGCACACATAGGGGTGACTGCATAGCACTGTGCTTGAGAATTGAGTCGACCCTAAAACAGGAGGTCAGGACCAGTGCTCAGAGGACCAGCTGATTCTACAGGAAACTAAAACTTTTAAACATCAAGAAGCAGCATCCATTGAAAGAGATTTTCATCAGCATTTGAAATCACTTAAAATCCTTTTGACTTTAATATTACTTTAAAGTGCGTGTGTGTGTCTTATATATATCTGCTGTATCTCCGAGTTCAACCCTATGCTCCACCATAGCTCCTGTGTATATCCAAGTGTACCCCTTCGCTCTTCTGTAGTTCCAAGTGTACCCCCTGTGCCTTCAGCCGCTCTCTCTGTGCCTGTGTACATCTCCATGTGTATCCAGCACATCTCCATGTTTGCACCACCATACCTCCCAAGTGTCCTTCTGTAGGTCTTCACAGTTGTTTGAGCCCCTTCCTGAGGCGCAATCCTCCACCTGTGCCCCGATCTTGCTGCCAGAGACTCTGCACAGTACTGTGCTGCTGTATTTTATAGCCACCTGCAGTTGTACTGTATAGCGTTCCCCATGTGTCGCAAAACAAGGGCTACGTGTGTGTGTGTATGTGTGTGTGTGTGTGTGTGTATATATATATAGATATATCTATATATATCTATATATACGTACGATTTTCGTATGCGATCGACTTTTTCGGCCGATAACCGTACGTGTGCATTGCAGTGTCCGACCGACAGTACTGTACAATCGTACGACTTTTGACGGTCAAGCATGTTTGAAAACTTTGCTAGATCGTACGATTGTCGCAAGGTTGCTGTCGTTTCCGTCCGTCAAAAGTTGTACGATCTACACTGCACTTGCGCTAATGAAAATACGGCAAATCAATTACCGCATTTCGTCTAGGTGCTTTTAGTTAACTACGGCTAAATTAATCTTGCGATCATCGGGGCAGGATGGGGCTGTCGTACGGAAATCGTACGACTATTCGATCATCGGACGAAAAGTTTCGTCCGATAATCGTAAGGTGTATGGGCACCTTTTTATTTAGGTGATTTCTTGATTACGAACAGGTGTGGCTAGAGAAATTGATCTCAGGTGTGATAAACCAGAGTTAAGTTATGTTTTAACAGGGGGGGGGGGGGCAAAATGTTTTCACACAGGGCCATGTGGGTTTGGGTTTGAAAAAACCTTCCTTTTAAAAACTGCATGTTGTGTTTACTTGTGTTATCTTTGACTAATATTTAAATTTGTTTGATAAACTGAAACATTAACCCCTTCCTGACTGACGACACTGACAGTGTACGTTGCCAGCATCGGGGCTGTTTAAACAGCCGCCGGGAGTCTGTTTAAACTTGTAGAGCCGACTGTCGGCTTTACAACAGAAGCGATTCTGGCGACTTACCTGTCGCCAGATTGCTTCTGTGTCCCGTAGAAGGGGCCGCCCCGCCCCCGCCGCCACCGCCGCCGTGCTTCCCGGGCTCCGTTGCCCCTCAACACGCGTCGGGTGCGCCTACGTATAAAAACGACGAACGTGCTACACATGTTGGGTATCACCGTGCATGCCGGAGTGAGAGCAATAATTCTAGGTCCAGTATTTTGGGGTATCTCTAAATTGATGACCTGTGGGGGCTTTTAAATGGATTTTTCGGGGTACTGCAGTTTTTTGCCGTTTCACGGACGCACACAATTTGTAACCTGGGCATGTTGGGTATCGTTTTACTCGTTGTAACCTCATCTTTTATATTTCATTTAACAAATGGGTATTTTGTTGTGTTTTGGGGCTTTAAATTAAATTTTTTACTAAATGTTGGGGTTTAATAAGGAGTTGCGCTAATATTGCGCAACATAAAAATTTGCAACTACCACCATTTTATTCTATAGGGTCTTGGCATTCAGAAAATATATGTTTGGGGGTTTTAAGTCATTTTCAGGCCTAAAATGTGGAATATAACATGGGCGCAAAAAATGAAAAAAAAAAAGGACTCAGTCATGAAGGGGTTAAAGTGTGACAAACGTGCAAACCAATGAAAAATCAGGAAGGGGGCCAACACTTTTTCACACAACTGTATATATATTATATTTTATGCACACACACATGCAGTAATAACCAGTTCTAGAGTTGCAAATAGATTATGTGATTAGAGCAGGCAGATCCTCTCACTCAACAGTGAGTTTGAGGAAATTACTGGAAAGCCTTGCCGAACACAAGCAGGTAAGATTCTGCAGATAGGTTTTTTGAAAAAATCCTTGCACAGTCTACAACTGGTCAACAGTTTTGTTCATGGCAGATAGGAAATTATACTTCAAATTGTGCTGCAAGGACACTAACCACATTGCTACTGATTATGGCAAGGGAAAGGATACAAATGCAGACTGTTGGCAAAGTAAAATGATGTATGAACTTCCACAACTTACTCCCTGATCGTTATCCCGCGGCACGGAAAACTTGATTATCCAATAACTTCAAGGAGGTTACCTGCATCCTTACCTAGAGGTTATCTGTATCCTTTTCCCAGTTCACCTACTGAAATCTTTGAAGGGCAGTTGTACTGAGAGCGGTGCGTTTAGCACGGCTATCACACAACTCTGGGTACCGCACGCTAAGTGCACTGTTGCGTTGAATCGCTGCACAACATGCTCTATAATAATAATTTGCATTGCCGTGCAGTGATGAAAAGTAATGCATGCACTACATTTTATCACTGCAATGCACATTATTACAGTACTGCATAGTGCTGCAACGCACAACCCACAGGAAGGTACGTTGGAGTGCAATTGAAAATGAAAGGCAACTCGGCACACCTAGCGTGTAGTACTGCACACTGTGCAATAGTGTGCACTAAATGCAGGGATGCTGTGCAATTACTACAAGGCTATGGTAATCGGTAAGTTCTGTCATTTTGACAATCATATGATCAGTCCTTGTATTGTGTGAACATTTAAGGCCAGCCTATGGTGAAACCTCTTTCAGATTGTAAGCCCTCAGGGGCAGGGCCCTCCTTACCATCTTGTCTTGAATTGTAATGTCTTCCTTATATTGTAAAGCGCTGCGCAAAATGTTGTCGCTATATAAATACTATGTAACCTCCAGCGGAATAAACCTTAGTACTTTACTCGGGATCTTAAACTTCATGCTACTGACTTTGTATATAATATGACCTCAAGCATGTGAAGACTGAGAGCCAGCGAGCGTATTACATGAGGCTGAGGATTTTGGGAAATGATGTATACAATTTAAATAAATGTTTACTCTCCTGACTCCACCTATAACTATCAGTAAAAAAAAAGAAAATCCTCATCTGAGCTTGACTTTGTTCACAATACTCCACATCATAAATGTTATTGTTTATTAATGCTTGTGTGCAAAGCTGGCTACATTGAGTTTTCTATTGATTCCCTCTCTTCTCTCTTGCTTGTTTTTCCACGAGAGCAGCACCACCCGGACAAGCGACACAAGGCAGAGGACATTGAGCAGACTACAGAGGGAGCACAGAAGTTTATTGAAATCAGTCAAGCTTGGAAAATTCTGGGGAATGAAGAGACAAAGAGAGAGTATGACCTGCAGCGCCGTGGTAGGTTCTCTTAAGACAAGACCTATGCAGCTGAACTGCCTGTGCTGCCCATAGCAACTAAGAGGATTTAGTGTTCTGGGATGGGAAGGATAAATCTTAAATAGATTGGGACAACCTATAGTTTTCTTAGTGCACTCTATATTATAAGAAAAAGTATTGCCATCTTTCATATTATTTTTACTTTTTTTTTTATCCTTTCCTATGCTGATGCTGCTTTATCTTTTCCAGCCTCTCTCAGCCACTTTGGGTTGTGTTTACATTGTGTTGTCTACATGCAACATAGTTGGCTGCACATCTTTGCTCTGGTTTCCTAATAGTTTCACCAGTGGACCATGCCTGCTCACTTTGTGCCGGCATAGCCGCTGGTAGTTTTGATCAGGGACACGTGACAATGCAGGAACTCCTAACAGAAAGTGACTGAAGAAGGATCACCAGGTATTAAAACCCAATTGAACCTTTAGTTTGAAATCAGCCCCTGCTAGAAATATGATATCAACAAGGAGCATGAGCTTTGCTGATTGCAGAGTTATGAGCCTGACACGACAGGGGGTGTGTTGGACCTCTGCAGGGAGACCATTGCTTCCACACAGAGCAAGGTTCCATCTCTACAGCATGCTGGCAGGGGACAGGTTTTTCTTCTCAGGTCGTGGCTACTTTCTAAAGAAAACCAACTGTTAAGGTGCCCATACACCTTACGATTATGCGACGAAACTTTTCGCCCGATGATCGAATAGTCGTACGATTTTCGTACGGCATCCCCATCCTGCCCCGATCGCAAGATTAATTTAGCCGTAAGTAACGAAAAGCACCTAGACGAAATGCGGTAATTGATTTGCCATATTTTCGTTAGCGCAAGCGCAGTGTAGATCGTACGACTTTTGACGGACGGAAACGCCAGGAACCTTATGAAAACCGTACGATCTAGCAAAGTTTTCAAACATGCTTGACCGTCAAAAGTCGTACGATTGTACAGTTATGTGGGTTGGACACTGCAATGCACACGTACGGTTATCGGCCGAAAAGTCGATCACATACGAAAATCGTCCGATAATCGTAAGGTGTATGGGCACCTTAAGTCTGTGCACAGCTTTTTGTTTTGGTACACCTGGAATGTATTAAGCTTAATAAAGGTTTAACTGGGCTATAATGAAAGCGACAGGAGCAGAAATATTGAAATTACATTTACATATCAAAGCGTACATGAAATTTAAGTGATTGGGTTTAGTTCTAGCTTTCCATTTGAGTCTTTAGGGCTCATTCACATCATCTACAGTAGGGCTGCGTTGGCCATTTTTTTTTCCACCACAGCCTGAACACAAAATAAGTAAGTCAAGGGTGTTGACGATTGACAACACTGCGATCTGGTGTTGTGCACTTTAAAGTACGGCATGCAGTACTTTTAAGCGTACCTCAGTGTGGCACAGTACAACCGCATCGCACTGTGGTAAGCCCATAGAACCTATGACTGTCCATAAAGTTCAGCAAAGCAAAAAAAAAAAAAATAGTGTCAGTGTGGCTCGATCGAGTGCATCAGGACTGCCCGGGCACATGCACGTGCACGCCAGCAGCCGCCCTCAGTGCTGATGCACTCGATCGAGCCCTAAAGAAAAAATTAAGTTCACTTTAGAAAATCTTTAACTGCATTACACTAGATATATGAGAAAATAACACCAGGGTAGCTTCATTGAAGATATATATAGATCTCAATGTATGTATATTTTTGGATGGGTGTTCTGAAGGCCTTTGGGAAATAGGAATTGTTTGGGTAAGTTGCTATTGAATGATTCATCTGTGCTAACTGCATCATTGCAACCTCTGCTGACGACTCTGGATCACAAGCTACGCCCCACAGCAGCACAGACCATGCAGTTTTAATGCTATGTTGCTATCTAAAGCGGAGGGTTTTGAATCAACAGAGATTTGCACAAAGGAATCTACCAGATAGAGAGATCATCTAATAATATGGTGCGGCCACACAGATGTGCTCTGGGAAAGAATGACGTTACATCACTGGAGCTTGTAGGCACTTTAGCATAGCTGGCACCTAGGTTTGGAGATTCGTCTCGAAGTGTCATCCCTGGGCCTGTCCATAGTAGAATGTTGTATTAACCTCTTCCTGATCGGGGGTAGTTTGTGCCTGGCTGTTTTTTTGTTTTTTTTGGGGGTGGGGGGTTCTGAAAGATTAACTCCAGGCAGATAACTAGATACAGTTTAAATTGATGTGAGCTGCTGTTCCTGCCAAAGGATTTTTAATTCTGTTCAGTCACATGATCCAAACAGTCCAACCAGGTCTGTGACCTCCTTACAGTTAAACAATACAGCTTGGTCAAGGACCCACCCCAGCCTGTGACTGGCCAGTGAAAGAGCTGCAGCCAATCGATAATGTCATGCTTATTGTTCTTCTCACCTTTTACTTTGTTAGAATCTAACTAGCCACAGCTTGCCATTACCTTGACCTCATTCCTCCTCTGCTTGATCTGCTACCAGAACCCAACATACTTCCTTTTGGGTTTTGTTCTTCTGACAGCAGAAAGTTGTACAAGGCCAAGCAAGCTTTCCCCCACACCAATATGATAGCAGCGTGGTGGTTGTCTGCTCTAGTATGCAGCACTGAATTGTGGGAGGTGAGGGGGTCCCTTTGCTCTGTGTTTTTGGTTGGCTGATCCAGGGGCAGGGGGTCGGGAAGACTACAGATAAGGTAGGAGAAAACACTTTGGCTTCCAATCTGAAGCATTATTTATTTTCACCAGTTGTGGGATGGAAGTTCCAGGAGGCTGTGAAGAGACTTGGGAAACTTTATGTGAAGGGGTGGGCAATTTGAGCTCAAACGCTAGACCACGGGTAGCCAAACTCCGGCCCTCCAGCTGGGGTGGAACTACAAATCCAATGAGGCATTGCAAGATTCTCACAGCCACAGACATGACTCCCAGAGAGAGATGCATCATGGGATTTGTAGTTTCACCACAGCTAGAGGGCCGGAGTTTGGCTACCCCTGCGCTAGACCATGGGTAGGCAAGCTGGCCCTCCAGCCGTGGTGAAACTACAAATCTTATCATGTCTCTGCCTCTGGGAGTCATGCCTGTGGCTGTAAGTTATGCAAAGCCCAATAAGATTTGTTTTTGTACCGCAGGTGGAAGGCCGGAGATGTGCCTACCCTAGTCCATTGATCTCATTTGGATCTTATTTGCACCACCAGGACAGTCAGTGCCCGCTTCATGTTTAACATGTGACGATCAGTTGCGGGTGTTTTTATGTTGGAAAATCTCTTCAACTGATATTTTCCACTTGAGATTAGTTATTCTGCAATCCGTTGCTTAAAGTGGACCTTTACACTCAAAAATCGAATTCTACCAATGCATCCCTCTATGTATGATGATTAATAGTAACATAGACGTGTCAGGTGTAAAATGCTGTGATTGTGAAATATTTACACTTGCAGAGCATTCACTTCCTGGATTGAAAGGGCAAAATGACTTCAGTTTGCCAAAGCAATGCACACTGGGATTGCCTTGTCATCAGCAGAGCATTGCTGGGAAATCTCATCTGTAATCTCATGAGATCTCAGGGAAAGGCATTTTCCACCCCTGAAATGATGTGCTTGGTCACATGTCCTAGCCACATGTCTAATCACATGTGCCAGAAATCCAGGAAGTAAAAGGAGAGTGAGTAATCTGCACTTAGTAAACATGGCCACAGCCAGAAGACTGGGGAAGAAAGAAGAAATAAGATATGCAAAGCCGGCAATTATCTAGAACTATGTGTTTGTAGATTGTTATTACTAAACATTTCTAAAGGTGTGTTTGTTGTTATTTTAAAGATACGGGTAAAGGTCCGCTTTAAAGTGTTATTGATTTTTTTATTTTTTTTTGGCAGGGATATTTGTAGACAATTTGAAATTTACAATTGATAGATCTTTGAAAAAAGGGGTGCCTGTTCTTGGGGTATGACCATGCATGTCATACATGGCTTTTGGGCATGACGCACCAGTATGCAGTCACCTAATTTCCTAACCTGCAGCTAGATTTGATATCTGGCCAGTAGGATGATCACATACAGGATAGGATAGTTTCATAATATGAACAACTGTGTGCCAGTCTGTGTATGGTGAACAATCGCATTGAGAGACTTGCCTCTTTGTAACAGATATCTAATGGGTTGGGAAATGTCCTGGGTATTTTTTTATTTACTGCTGAGAAGAAGATGATGATGGCATCACACCTTATGTGCAGTAATGGAGAGATTGGCGGACATGAAAGTCATAGTGGGAGTAGCAGATGAAGGATCATTTGAGGTCTGATCTGTCCATTCGAAGTGATCAAATGCCTGCATGCATGGCCAGGTTTTGAAAGTTCTTTAGGCATTGTGGCATTTTTAGCTCTGCTGGCTTTGGTACCGGAAGAGTTAATTCAAGATCAAATTTTTGTAAATCAGCATCTCTCGCCCTGCAATTTTATTTTGCTGCGCTCCCGAGAAAATAGCTTCTTAAAACAGCGCCAGGCTGTTGGGAGCAAGGAAGAGGGAAAATATAGGTCAGCTCTGTCACACACAGGCTCCCGATACATGATGTGATAGCCTGTCTTTCTGCATCGGCCTGGGGGTAGGAGTCCCTCAGCCTTCCATTAGAGCCTTCAATAAATGTATACCCATCCTCCTTGCTAATGGGAGGGGGACTCAATAATAGTGCATTGCCTATGGGGAAAACACTCAGTGGCAATTGCAGTAACACACTCTGGCTTATCTCTCATGCATAGCCACCATCGGCCTTCAGCCAGGCTGATAAAAGAGAGCTGCCTCTGTGGATTGTTTACAAGATTCCATGCAATGCTCAATCAAAACTACCTCCTGTTTCCCCTGCTTCAGCCCTCGTGCTGATGCCATTTATGGGGTAGCCAGCATTGTTATACCAGAGCTGGATCGACAGACTACACAGCAGAACTACCAATGTTTACTACCATGTACCTAGCCTAGAGCCTCTTGCATATTATCCTTTTATTGAAAGACCCTTCTTTCACCTACTGTATATGGACAGCCCTTTACATGGCATGATGGCTTCAAGCAGTTGAAAGAAACCTTGCAGCAATTGGGCAATGTTAGGATTAATCATAATTTACTAAGTATATGTTCTATTGAGCAGCTGAGAAGCTGTAAAGAGGGTTGGCAATGTTATTGTTGGTGAGAGATTTGCATGTCTATGGTAGACATCTATAATGGACATGTACCCTTGAAGAAATCAGTCCAGCAATAGGCTTATCTGTGTTGCACAAGAGTGAATAGTGGGAAATAGGCCATTGATGGAAAGGAATACAGCTCAACATTTTTTGCCTAGGGGCTTAAAACTGACATTTTGGTAGATAACCGAGATCAGGATACTAGAAGAGAGGACAGTGTCCATGATCTGAGGTGTGTGATTATTCAGAGTTAAGGAAACTGTAATTGTTTTTCAATGCATTTTATTTATTTATTTTAAATAGTATTTTCTGCTAATATAATTTTTAATTATAAAATATTTGTTTACACATATATAATAAATACATAAGGAGCTCGGGCAGCGGGAGTCACAGAACCCTATTGGTTTTCCAAAGAGAGATCACAGCAGGAGTGGTTTACTTACAGGCTCCCTCTGATTGACGACCAGCAGTGAGTCCCTTTTCTTAAAAACCATCAGTTGTTTAAATTTTAGCTTGAGCTATTGAAGTCTGTAAACAGTCTTTGTCAGCAAACTGTAAACAACCTGCTTCCCTCTTTATAATGGTCTGGCCCTCTAGCAACTTCAGCGTGAAATTATAGCTAATTTGCCTACAAACGTCAGGTGGTCATAATAAACTGACCACTCAGTGTATATATATCCAACTAGAAAAAGGAAGAACAATTTTAATTTGATTATTTGGTTTTGATAATAAAAGGGAATGTATACAAAACCACTGCATATTTATTTTACATAGATCTTGCAGGATTTGAGTTAAACACACTATGCCTAGTGTGTTGTGTACTTGGTGCCTCTTTGGCTGTATAGTCTGGATTCGATTAATTTAGAGTCAGCAGTGACACCACTGGCATAGGTTTGGCGCTTGATGAACTTTGCTGTGATTGCATATGGTGGACCTGGATGTCACTCCCCCTGTAGAATGGAACTTTTAGAGGTATTTGCCAAATACACAACACATGGGTATTGTTTAAACAAGGTAGATGAAACTTCATAGGGCTTCTTTAAAGAGACTCCTGGAGGCAGGCAGATATGAAGTGCGCAGAAGCTTTTCCATCACCCCCAAATGCCAGGCTCTTCAGAAAGGCTGAGCTCCAACAGGTCTGAGTAGTATTGGATCTTGCAGCTAAGCCACATCAGCATACATTCACTATGTATGCTGATGTGTGCTATGATCCATCACTATGATGACATGAAGGAGTGGATACATGGTTCCTGCACATCATTGCTGCAAAAGTTCCCCCTCACCAATTTTAACTGGAAGCCACCCAGACCAACTTAAATTGGACAGGGATGGCAGTAGGTCAGGCCGTAAAAAAAGCAGAGGTGTCCAGATAAATTCTGGTGCACCCCTTGCAGCTATTTAAAGGAGAACTATGAGGTGAGTGCTTTTCACTCACCTCATAGTTCTAGCCGACCTGTGACAATGAGACTGTCACAGGTCGGCTCAGTAGATCGGGAGGTGAGCGAACACATACCGGCGTTCGCTCACTTCTCGATCCTGTCACGGCTCTCTGCCGTGACAGAGGAGGGACTGGATTCCCCGCTCCCATCCTCCAGCGCTGACTGGCGGTAGGGGGCGGGTACAGCTGGCTCTGCCTCTAGATAGGCAGAGCCAGCTGTCACTCACGCAGCTGAGCGGATCCAGACATAATTGTCGGGATCCGCTTCAGCTGCGGCGTCTCTGTATACCGTGAGCTGTAGCTCGCGGTATACTGAGCTTAGGGTAACGGGAGGACGCTAGTTTGTGTCCTCCCGTTACCCTAAGGAGAACTATGGGGAAAAGCCCTAACCCCATAGTTCTCCTTTTAAGACACTGATCACAAACAATCCCCAGGACTTTTTTTTTTCTTTTCCCCAGCCTCCAATCTCCACTTGTATGAACTTGTATGAATTGGGAGTTAAAGATCTGCTTTTTGTAACATTGGCAGTACAAAGGGAGGCACATTTCCTTAGAATTACAATGCCTGAAAATGTCATTTGAATGCATTTTAGTTTTGCATTTTCAAAAGCCTTCTCTGAAAATATCTCACAGCCAGCCACTAGAGATCAATGCTGCATTTAGTAGCTAGGGGTGCCCACAAGCAGGTTTTAAGCTGTGTGTTTTAGACTGGGTAGTCATGAAAACTCCTCATGCAAAATACGGGCCCCTACGTCTTGAGATTGTACCACTTGTCAGGGTTACAAAGATCATATTCAGAGCAAAAAGGAAACATCGGCTGATGTACGAAATCTGTGCAAAAGAGATCTCCACCTCCTCTTTATTTTACTGCATATCTGCCATTTGAACTAAAATTCCATAAAATCACAAAAGATGTTATGAACATTGTCAGGGGTTTTTGTGTCAAATTTTCTGCCGCTAAACCAGCAGTTTAAAAAAGAAAGTGCTTGAAATAGTCTCTATCCAGAGCTGATCTGAGCCAAGCCAGCTCTTAGACCACCTCCCCGTCTCTCAGACTTGTTGGGCCCTGTCAGTCTTGTGCACAGAGGTATTGAGAGTAAACATTTCTGCTCTGCTTTTTCTTTAGATAATAAATAAAATTAAAAGCAGCTCTTTTGGCAATATTCATCCTTTCCCTGTTGCTGTCGCCCAAAAACTTGTCGCTCCTTGGCCGAGCATCTGTTCACTTCTGTGTTTAATGGTGGTCAGCATGACTGAGCTTACTTACTGTGAGTCTAGGGCAGGGTTGGGCAACTCGGCCATCCAGCTGTTGTGTAACTACAAGTCCCCTTGAGGAATTGCAAAACTGACCGTTACAGGCATGACTCCAAAAGGCTGGGGCATGTTGGGATTTGTACTTAAAGCACAGCTGGAGGGCCAGAGTTGCCCACTCCTGGTCTAGGGTGTCAGACATGCTACTTGGGGGCATGTCATTATGGCACCCTGGGCTCGCTGTATAATTCTGCAGAGCATGGCCTTTCATCATGATGGCATTGCTGCTCTTTACATATTTGAGGAGGGCCAAGTGCCGGAGACAAAGCAAAAAGACCCTACATGTCACATGACCGGCCAGAATATATCCCCCAAAAATGTATGTGTATAGAATGGGGTGGGGAAAGGACTGGGAGGCATGGCTGGAATTAGGCTTAAAAAACCCAAAAAATATCAGTTTTCAAATCTTAGACTTGAAATAGGAAAGTAACATAAAACCTGAACCCAAACCGTTAGGTTTCATTTCTAGGGGTTCTGTATTTTTCCATAAATATTACTCACTCTGAAAGCCTCTCCATAGATTTAAACCCATGTTATCTCAGACCTCGTAAACCATCCCAGCATTCTGTCTCTGTTTTACTGGATGTGCATTTCAGACCGTAAAGTCACACAATTGCTTCCTCATTACTGGGTAAACCCAACAGACCTGCCAGAGTTTGTGGTTTCTACTTCCGAATCTCAGTGATTATCAACACCACAGCTAATGAAGTTCCCATCATTTATGCTTGATTGGATGGTGACAGTCGGTCATGTGCTGGTGTGACTCAGGATGGGACATATATTATTAGATTTTCAGTTGTATAAGCTTTTTTTTTTTTAAGTAAAGCATAGGGCTGCAACTAATGATTATTTTCATAATCGATTAGTTGTTCGATTTTTATTTTTTGGATTATTCGGATAAAAAAAAAAAAAAAAAATACCATCCTTAATTTAAAATGAAATACACAAATTAAGTGTTATGAACAAAGTTTACTTCCGAATAAAACGGCAAGCACAATTTTTTGCAATCGCACTGCAACGCGCAGCATTTTCCATAAATACTCATTGCATGCGGCTGGGGAACAGGCATTCCACACACCTGGAAGTATTGAATATGGGTGAGGTCCCAGAGCAGGAAAGAGGTGTAGTTTCAACAAACTGGTCACATGAAAGGTAAGTTTATTCACTCTTCTTAAGCAGGTATGTATCTCTGTGACCTTGTGCTGACGGTCACTTTAAAGTAAAGCTGCCATGAGAGACATACAGGGGCTGTTGCGGAAGACCTCTTTCCGGAAAGGCTTGTTGGCTGCCTGTTATGCTGACTCTCTGGTTTCACTGCTCACCTGGGACAGGTATGAAAATCTGGAAATTCTGAATGTCCAATCTTTATATCTACTAAGGATGCACCGATACCAGTTTTTCGGTATTGAGTACGAATACCAATATTTTTTTTCCGGTACTCGCCGATACTGGAAGTCCCATTAATGAAGCCAGGCGGTGTGTAATGACTCCCCATGTGGCTTCCTGATTAGCCGGGAAGCCGGGCTTTGTGTAAAGACTCGCCACCCGGCTTCCCAATTAGTGGCGATGCTGTCTCCATGCTTCCTTGAGCAAGTGACGAGGGAGCATGGAGCCGGCTTCCCGGCCAATCAGGACCCGCTGCCAGGCTTCCTGATACCGGAAGTTCGGGTATCCGGGCAAGGCATCAGAGCATTTGCACGAGTACTCACCCAAATACTTGGTATCGGCACCGATACTAGTATTGGTATCGGTGCATCCCCACTATCTACATATCTTTTCTAGATAAGTGACTCTAAATATTGGAACCATAGACTGTGAGAGGCAGGAAACCAACACTTTTTAGAAGATTTCAGCGGTGGCAGACGCCATGCTTTTGCAATGATAGGCTTCCTCTAATGGAGTCTCCAAATTACTACACGTGGAATATATTCCAAAAAGGGGAAACAGGAAGTTGAGCTTGCAGGAAGTGAGGGGGAAATCTTCCCAACGGAGACTCACAGAAATTTAAAAAAACCTTAAATGAGTAAAATGATGCCTGAAGTTTCATGTAAATTCTGGCTTTGTGTTCTGGATTCCATAGATGGTTGTTGCCTGAGATCGTTTTGTTCCTGCTACAAAGAGGCTGCAATCTTTTATGTTCTCGCCCTCTTTACTTCCAAAAACGAAAAAGCAGACACGGGTAAATGGCTTTTCACTTTACATATTTATTGCTGATATTTGAATCTTGCCTGGAGTTCTTCTTCAACACCATGAAATGTGAGAACTAAAATAGCGGGTAACGTGCTCCATGAATATAATGCAGGTGATATTGTTGCGTACATAAATGTATCTGCCCTTAGATCTCCAAAATGATATCATTCGAAACTGATGAACAAATAGTGAAACGCATGACTAATTATATAGTGAATATATTGTTCATGGAAATCTTGCATTACATCCTCGGGTAGTGGGACCTGCAACAGGAATTTTAGTGATGATATTCAAATTTGCTTGGCGTTGCATTTTTAGATGTTCCAAGTACCGGAAATACTCCTATAGAAAAAAAACTATCACACCTTTTACCGTCTTATGTCGGAGCCTGGTGCAAAGAGGGATTGCTAGGTCACTGCTAGGGTAGACTGGCAGATAACCGGCGTGACCACCAAATACTCATCAGGCCTTGAAGGAATGACTGTAAGAGGGCAGATCCCACGGAATTGAAGTTTCTAATGAAGACAACCAATGTATGTGCATGGTAGGTGGGGATGTGCAGAGGCCCTTCACAGTGGCGACAGCAGAATGAACTGTTATTTTTCTGCTGCCTCACCAGACTGCACCACCTCAATGTCCTTAGCGAGTACCTGCAGAGACCACGGTTGCTTCTGTGCTTCAAGGCCTGAAGATATTTGATAGAACTAGAAGGAAATGTGTCTTTTATTCAACTTAACTTTGTAACTATGCTTCAGGACCTAAGGATGCTTGGTGGAACTAGAGGGAGATATGTCTTTATGTAATCTCGCTATGTTATTATGATTCAAGACCCGTGGATGCTTGGTGCAACTAGATGGACATGCCTTTGTTTAATCTAGCTATATAACTATGCTTCAGTCCAGTCAGTATTTGTCCTGCGTAATGTTTTGTGCTGATGATTTTCCCATTGGTTCACACATTATAGACCTAAATGACTAAAGCCGTTTTATGGATGTAGTTCTCCTTTAATCTCAAATCAAACATTGCCCTGAATATAATCCTCAAAGTGACACTAAACTCAGGAGTTAAACCTTAAAAATCCGTTCAAGTTCCTTAACTATTAACACAAATTGTATCTATTTTAATGTATCACTCGGCTGTAGATCCTCAAATCATCTCTGAATTGGTGCGGACACTGTCCTTCCTTCTGAAGGGGGACTACTTTTGTTCCCCATGGTCCCTGTGTGTGTTGTACAGTAGCCATCGCTCCAAGCTCGCTCCTGTGATGGACTACAATCTCACATTTTATTTACTAATTGATTTCAAGATTGTAGTCCATCACGGGAGTGAGCTTGGAGGGGTGGCTACTGTACAACACACACAGGGACCATGGGGAACAAAAGTAGCCACTCTCCAGAAGGAAGGACAGTGTCAGCACAAATTCAGAGATGATTTGATGATCTACTGCCAAGTGACACACAAATAAGATACATTTATGTTAATAGTTAAGGTATGTGAAGGTATTTTTAAGATTTAACTCCTGCGTTTTGTGTCACTTTAATCCCAAAAGCCCAATTGAACCTTCAATTTCAATTGGCTAAATGCATTCTAGGTGCATCAACAAAAAAGGCGTTTAAGAAGTTTACTTCTTAAAGCAGCTGCAGCCGGAGTAGGAAACTGTCCCCTTCCAGCATGTTGCAGAGTGGGACCCCTGCATTCTATGGGTACGTCAGAGCCATAGGTGTCCAATCAGCAGGGAGCAGTAAGCTTTGCTGATTACAGAGCTATAGGTCTCACTCTGTGGGGAGTGTGTAAAATCTCTGCAGACAGGCCACTGCTTCCACACAGAGAGCAAGCGCCCCTCTTTGCAGCTGCTGGTATTTAGATATTTATGCGAGCACGCAACAAAATTCCTCCACATGCAATTGGCGTGGCAGACTTGTAATCGAGCAAGAGCTCACTAAATTAATTGAAAGTGGTGGTCCCTGGCCACTTTTTTTTTTTTCTAAATTCGATTTCATCAGTTTAGTTATGTCAAATGATCGTTTGATCATATCAGTGTGTGTGGTTATCATTAGATAGACAGTGTTGTGCAATGCAGTAGAGCCTGATTGTCTTGCAGTGGTGCCACTCCTTTTCCAAATGTAAATGCTGCTGTGCAAAAGATTACAGGAGGCCGATCTCAGCATAGATTTGGGATATTGAGAGCTTCTTGCCAGTATTGGAGGTATAAGAAATTACTGGGTGAAGCAACCTGCCACTGAATGAAATCTCGGCTTTGAATCGACTGGCCCTTTAAAGTTGCCTCCATATCTTGGCACCATTGTTGTCTTTGGCCCTCAGCCACCCCGGCAGCTCGGATTCCCTGCTGCAGAAATATATAGTTTTCACACCGAGGAAAACACACGTACATTTGTGCGAATCCATATTAATATATTTCGCCTCTCATCTGTGAAGTTAGTCAACTGTTACAATGTAGGAACAGCTTCATTCTTCTCTTCCCCCGTATTCACTACATATTTAATATAGTGTAGGTGTTTAGGATCTATTAAGGGTGGCTTTATTGATCCTGTCATTTCCTAAACTCGCTGATCTTTGTAATTACAATAATCAGCCTTGTACCCGATAGCTTGCTCCCCTGAGATCCATAGTTTAGACCCCCGGTAAAATGTGGTAATGCAGAAAGTGATATCAAATATCTGTCCCATTTCAGGCAGTGTAATATGTTGCTAATTAATGGATAGCATGCTTAAAATTGTCTTTTTTAAGTGTTAATTACATTTTCTTCACCAGTACTTAAGGGCAGTTAAATGAGCTGTTTCATTTGCCCATAGTTATTATTCACAGTGAAGTGCTATTATTTGACTTGTTACGGCCACCAACTTGTTATGGCCAATTATTATGGGAAGCCACATGGTAGATGTATTGTCGGGTACCGCTGGCTTCTCTCGATTTGTAGAAGCTTAAGTTCTAGAGACTGTCACTAAACTATTCATTTCAACAGCAGTTTTCCTGTAAGATTATATGTTCGTTTTATGCCTTTTATTCACACATAAAAGCCTTCTGTGTGTAGATACCCAAAAGCCATGAGACTGCTGCTGGGTGCCGCCATTTTAGATGTGACCTCAGCAGACTCGGAGCTGTCATTCAGGTGACAGACTCTAGTATTTGGCTTTTCAGTTTTTCACTAGCTGCTACAAAAAAGGTGATTTATAGGAAGGTGAGGGGTGAAGCAGCTTGGCCAGCACAGACAGCAAAGGAGAGGTCTTTTATATTCCTAAATGAATATTACTGGATATTGAGTTCTTATTGGTATATTAAGCATTAAGAGATTGTTGATCCGGGGAATATTCGATTGCCTTATGGGATCAGGAAGGAATTTGTTTCCCCTATTGGAGCAAATTGAACTATGCTTTAAAGGTTTTTTTTGCCTTCCTCTTTTCTATTTCTTTGGTAATAGCTCTATATGTTGAACTCGACGGACATGTGTCTTTTTTTCAACCTGACTATGTGCAGGGGTCAAGGGGGCTGTTAGGAAAATTGACTCGTTTACAATACTTGTATTTTTACCTGTAGTGGTAAAGTTAATGGCAGGTTCAATTTAAAGAACTCGTTTTTTTTTTTATCAACCCTTGCATTGGGGAGGAGGGGGGGTTTGGACAAGGGTTAATTGCTCATTTTTGTCTTGGTTAAAGAAAACTAAATTTTCTCACCCAAGTCTCTGAGCTGGCTTCTTCTTAAGCTGACCGTACCCCTATAGATTGATTATCTGCAGATTTTCTATGGTCAGATGGAAAAAGTGCTACAAATTCCTCCATCTACGCTAAACTGGGTGGATGGAGGAATCTCCCACTGGGACAAGCTTCAGTATCTTGCTAGTCAGCCCCGCTGGTTGTCAAAATACTTGAACAATGCCTGCATCCTATCAGATTGTTCAGGTATTTTGTGAGCAAGCGAGGCTGACTAGCAGGATACTGAAGCTTGGCCCAGTGGGAGATTCCTCCATCCACACAGGTTAGCATAGATGTCGGAATCTGTTGCACTTTTTCCATCTGACCATTAAAAAAAAGACCATTAAAAAAAAATGCAGATAATCGATAGGTGTATGGCGAGCCTTACACAGGCCTCTCCCGCCCCTCTGCAGCGGCCTAAAGATCTGTAAATCATGGTATCTATACACAACATATAGATGTGAGGATGCTGAGGAAGATTCCAATGCTGCTACAGTGGAGGAGACAGACTGGAGGGAGAACTGTCACAGCTGGCCGGCTTGGAGCTTTGGGTGATTTGTATCTTTGTTATTTTTGCCCCTAGACACAAACGAGCACTTAACCCTTGTAGTACGGGGGGGTAGCCCCACTGCAAGAGTTAATTAAACGTTTTCCTGGAGTTCTTCCTTTAACCCCTTCATGACTGAGGCCCTTTTTTCAATTTTTGCACCCATGATCATTTCTGACCACCTGCTTTAGGGGTGGAACTTAACATAATGGGGGTCCCCAGGGCGCGTCCAATACTGTGCAAGTCACTATTAAGCAAATACAAAGCAGGCCAGCAACATTGGGTTATAGTCCCAATAAAACTTTATTATAAAATCAGGTCTTATACTCAGTGTTTGGCAAAACCGCATCATTCAAGGAGAGTTCCGTTCTGTCCACTGGATATAAACGTTCTAAAGCTTCGCCTTTCACGGGCAAACTATCTCATTAGTGCTCTGAGGAAGAGGGCTCACCCCTGAAATGAGTAAGCCAGGATTCACACTTGGGGCATTGACTAGGGATGTGCTCAGGTATGCATTGAACCTGGAAGCGTCATGGGGCCACCCACCTCGTCGGCTTTGCCCTGTAGCTGCACATAAACAAATACAATTGATCAAATATAGCCATGGAAGGTCAGTGATGTCACAGCATCCCTCCCGTTTGCTTCTGTGGATAGGCGGGCAGGAATTCCATGGCCAGAACTAATCGGGCGGCAGCAGAATGAGCTTCCTTCCTGGTACAGATTGTACCTGAGCTGAGACTAACAGGGTTATTCACAGAAGGGTGAAGAGTTTAGAGAGGGCAGGAGAAGTGAACAATCTAGGACAAAAATAGCTGATTTGGAAAAATTCTCCAGTTCAGCTATGTTCTGGATTGTTCACTTCTCCAAAATCTTCACCCTTTTGTGAATAACCCCCTATATGTTGATATCTGGGTTCCGCATTTGAAGAACTTTTGTTCTTCAATGGATAGAGGACTCTAACCCTTATGAATATGAGAGATGATTTGATAATGTTTCATTGATTAGGTCAGGGGTAGGGATGCACCGATACCACTTTAAGACCGAGTACCGATACTTTTTTCAAGTACTCGCCGATACCAATTACCGATACTTTTTCTTAAAGGGGCAGGTCACATTTTTTCTAAAGCAATACAAAATAAATGATTTTAGGTTAGTTTCTTCATATTATGAAGAACATGAACATGAAATTAATATATATCATGCCATTGCTAACTAAGGCTTGTATCCCCATAGTGGGGAAAATAGACGAGCACATGTCCAGAACACTGTAGTGTGGCACAGCTATATATCTAATTCTGCATACCTGGCTTTATATTATAAATTTAAAAATGTATAATATAAAAAAAAAAAGCCAGGTATGCAGAATTAGATATAACTGTGCCACAATATACAGTGTTCTGGTCTGGAGTCTGGACATGTGCTCAGCCTCATCCCTTTTCCCCACTATGGGTATACAAGCCTTAGTTAGAATAGCAAGAGCTACATATTTTTTTCAGTATTGAATGTCTTTATGTATAAAAAAAAAAGTAAATAGCATTACAGCAGGCAGGCATATATCATTTTTTTTACCATCCTGTGCCCAGCCCCCACTGTAGTGTGGCACAGCTATATCTAATTCTGCATACTTGGCTGTATATTAGACATAAAAAAATGTATAATATACAGCCAGGTATGCAGAATTAGATATAACTGTTCTACACTATACTTCCACACTGTTAACACTCAGTGTTCTGGTCTGGACATGTGCTCAGCCTCATCCATTTTCCCCACTATGGGGATACAAGGCTTAGTTAGAACAGCAATAGCAGTTTTGAATGTCTTTTTCCATACATAAAGCAATAGCAGGCATATAATTTTTTTACATCCTGTGACCTGTGCCCAGCCCCCATCCTGTACCCAGCCCCAGCAGTGCTGCTAACCTTCTTCTCCGTCGTCTCATGTCTGCTTCATCCACTCCGTGTCACAGCCTAGTCACCTGCTCCATGCTGGCCTCTTCTCCCGCTGATTGGCCGATTGGATGACTGACAGGCTTCCCCACCAGTCGGAGTTTGCTTTCGGCCGTGGAGGAGGAGGAGTTCGCGGCCATCTTGCTTGAATGCAGATGCGGTCCTGTGTGCGGCGGTCGAAGATGGCAGACACAGGTACTCATTTTAGATATCGGAGTATTTGCACGAGTACTCATGCAAATACTCGGTATCGCCGCCGATACCGATGCTTGTATCGGTGCATCCCTAGTCAGGGGTCCTCAGACTATGGCCCGCCAGGGTCCTTGGCCCGGCCCGTTTGGGTGTCAAGGCCGGGGAGCTGCAGGCTCCTACCTTTACTACCTCCCAGAGCTCTCTAGACAAGCCACGCCCACTTGCGGCACACTAGCGGGAAATCCAGTCAGTTTAAAAACAGGCAGCGATGCCTGTTAACATACAAGCGATCCGCCGGATCGCTTGTGTGGGCGGTCGGCCCGTGTCCCCCTCCTCCCGTTGTCACGCTGAGCCCGGGACCAGCATAGTGCCTCTGTCACAGGGGATCAGAGGGAGATTGGTACAACACCTCCCTCCGGTCCCCTCTCCGCTGTAAGAATGCGATATGATTTGATAATGTTGCATTGAATAGATTAGGTCAGGGGTCCTCAAACTACAGCCCGCCAGGGCCCTGATGTCTCCATAAAAGAGGACCTGTCACATCTTTTGCTATCACATAGGGGGGTTTCTTAGCGCCCTATGTAATAGCAATAAAGTTAAGTGGAAAAAAAAATAGGAAACAAAATTAAAGATTGCATTTTTTTTAAAGTTACACATAAAAAAGAATACATTTTTTTAAAAGTCACCACCCACCCATACATACATACATACATACATACATACATGCATGCAAACAGGCGACGATTGCGCCCATTACGCTGCACATGTAACATATCGCCGCGAACGTCACAGTGAGAGCAATAATTCTGGGGCCATCAAGCACTAATAACACTAAACCGATGAGCTGTAAGGTGTTTTTTTTTTTTTTTTTTTTTTTAACCAAAAAATTGGGTGATAGTAAATGTTTCCTAACATAATGTAAAAAAAATTTTTTTTTTTTTAAACAATTTTCTGTAATTTTCCCAAAATATGTGGTCATTAATATCACCAAAAGAAAGCTCTATGTGTCCCCAACAAATGGTATACAATTCATTTCTGTACAGCGTTGCAGGACAGAATAAACGTCAGTCAAAGTACCGCAGCGCTGAATACTGAAAAATGGCCTGGATGGGAATGGGGTCTAAACACCTGGTCTTCAAGCAGTTAATAGGCCCAGCCGCCCTAAACAACACATAGCAATCAATCGGCCGCCCGTGGGGTCCAGGGAGAGATCGTCATTCCGCCGGCCCCGCCTGGGTGTCAGGGAAGACACACAGGCTTTTCCGGAAGCTTGGCAGCGTCTGTGTTCGGGCTGCGCCCTTTCATCTCAGGGCGCATGCCGAGGCAAACCAAATGCCTTGGTTCCTTTAGCAGCGTAACGCCATTCACACCAGAGCAGCAGCTGCTGGAACGCACAGCAATTGCTCACTAACGTTCCCCCTTTGTTCTGGGACGGGAGGGGGCGTGGCGGCACCACAGCCACACCCCTCCCTCCCATTTTTCAAACTATGATCCGGTCCCCAGCAATGTCTGAGGGACAGTGAACTGGCCCCATGTTTAAAAAGTTTGAGGACCCCTGGATTAGGTGATGCTGGTGCACTTTCTCTTCTGGGTCTTGCAAGGATTTCCCAGTCTGCAGAAAGCTGCAAAGCAGTATATAGAATTTTCTATTCATAAGAGAACATCCAAATGAACTTTGAATAGAACTACTTCAACAGCAGAATTGTATCCTTTTACCATGCGAGTGCTGACAGGTTTGTCTTTATTTTATAATGTGCGAGTACGCACCTCATATTTGCACAATATGACGCACCTTACCTCCTCCAGTGACTCGAGGGTCATGCTTCTCTTTGCTCTAGCACAGCCATCTATGCCTGTTGTTACAGGTCCCAAGTCAGCCTTTTCTATTGGCGAATCCCACGCATTTGTACACTATATTGTGTATATCATTGTACAATTAGAAAAAGAGCTTTTATTACATATAAAAAACGACAGTACCTTCCAACTTTTTTTTTTAATAATAGAGTTTTAGTTTTTCTTTAAACTTCTCTACTGATGTAAACTGTTAAATAGTCAGTCCTTCTTTGTCAGGGCTGGACAAATCCAGGAGCCAGGTAGCCACTGCACCTAAACAATGATGAGGTTTTCTCTAGTTAACAATGGACCTGGCTCTTAAAAAGAAATCCTGCTGGCTCCTTGCTTGGACAGTCTGGCTCCCGAATTCCATATTATATTTTCCATCCATGTTTGTTTTACATGCCAATCATGCTTTGCACACCAGCTGATACTTACAGAGCAGCCACCGTCTGCTGAAATTAGTCTATAGAAGATTGACATGGATTTATCTATTCTGCATCTGCTATCAATCTTGATCTGTGATATTGTACCTGTACAGTCTTTGAAACATGATTTTTCTCCCTAGAAACAGAGATAACCCGATCATGCCACGTGGACAGTCTGATCACCTTGGAGGAAATGGAATGGGAAGATGGTACGTCTATAGTATATCTATACCCCTGAAATCTGTCAGTCAGTGAAGGAGATGGGCTAAGAACACAAAATGCATTTCCATCCCCCATCCCCCCCCCCATGTTATTCTTATTATTGGGTCTTCAAACGCAGACCATTGCACCCAAACTGCTGCATACAGAATTTGGCCTCATTCACATGGATGGTAAAAACAAGACCGTTACCCCGTGTTATGAATACTAACCCAAAACCTAACATGGCGGCCACTCAGGTGTGTACACACAAACACTTCCAATTTTAAACATCATCTCATGTTAGGCAGGCCATGCTGCTTGCCAAATACAATTGTTAGAGTCAATGGCACGATGCTCCCAGCTGCTGGTATGTGGTATTGCAATGCAAAAATCCCTATTGAGATTAGGAGAGAAAAAAGCATTCAGGAAGCAGTAGTATTGCCTCCTGAGCGCATGTAAACTTTCTGAAACGTGATTACCGTGGATTGCTTTTCTTTTCAGAGGTCTCAAGTTTTTCTGCCCATGTGAACTTGGCCTTAAAAATTAATAAACTTCATTGTTTTGATATAACTAGGGTTAGTAGGAATATGCAGTTAAAATATGAGATTTGGCAAAAATATTTCTAATTTTGTTTAGAGATCTAGAGAACCCAGCTACAGAGCACAGCCAGGTCTCCGGCCTCCCTGCAGACTACATTAAAGTTAAGCAACACAGCCTGGTCTATCACTACCCAGCTTGTGATTGGATAATGGAGTAGGAACACAGGTTAGGTCATCCCCCGTGCTCAGCCCTGCTGCATGTTCAGATGCTACAGAGCCTTCATGGCTTAGAGTGCTGACCATCCCTCTCCGATGTCAACAGGGGTTTAAGTGTCTGTTGTCACCTGTGAGAGAGCCCATCAGTGTCCCTGCCTTATACAAATCAGAAGTAGACAGAGACACCTCGATTGAGCCAGAACCAGCTGACAGGTAAGTATTTCAATACAATGAAGCAGAAGACCTATAAAATGTGTTTGATTTTCTAAGCACCACAACTTGATTAAATTATGTGTGAAGTAAGGCTCATCATACACATTAGAATCTGATTATACAGTCTTTCTGATTTACCAAAGTAGTATATAGTACAACCTTCTTCATTGAATAGTTAGACAGGTCCTCTTTTTACATAGTTTTTCTAAATCTAGTAGGTTGTACGGTCAGATCATAATGTGTACGGTGAGCCCACGTTGGCCAGTCTTGTTAGAGATATAAAAATTGGAGCTAGTGTTTACCTTTTACCAGTTTTTTTTTGTTTCCTTTGGGAACAGATGAGGAATATTTTTGCTACACCTGTCGCTGTGGAGGAAGATATATACTAGCTGAAGAAGACTTGGAACAATCCTTGCTGGTGAACTGTGATTCGTGTTCTTTGATTATAGAAGTCTACAAGCAGAACATTGACCTCATGCAATAAAATCAGCCAGAGTCCAAACTAGAAGCTTCCTCACAGATTGGGATTTGTTTACAACATATTGTATATGGTATAGATAAAATACATTTGTTTTTACTGTATGTGGACTGATTAGAACAAAGCCTGGATCCTGGACATGGTGGTACATGGTAGTCAGACAGTACTTGTCACTGAGACCCGACATTACCAACTGCTATTCCACTGCCCAATCAGACTGTTTCCAGGAGGGGCACAGGATACTTTTCTATCAATTAACAATGTCAGGTATTTTACGCTGTGCGCGTGCGCACCATCAAACAAGTTTTGTACAATTTAAAAAAAAAAAAGTCCACTGATTGCCCAATATAGGCGGTCCCTGAGTTACAAACATCCAACTTACATATGACTCCTACTTACAACAGAGGCTATTACTGTACAGCAGGGGATCCCAGGCTGTAGCCTAAGTGTACCGCTCAGCATTTCAGTCCTTGTAATGCTACCGCTCTCGTGCCAATGCCTTTTTGGGTCTGGTTTGCAGTACTATATGTACATTCCAGGAAGTTGGCTCTTGTTAGACGTGCAGAGGAGGGGTGGCCGCCCTCACTGTGGGTTTTTACTACTGTCTGGATCCTCATTAGGAAGATTTAATCTCACTTCCTGTCCTTGAGACAAAAGGAAGTGAGGAAATTTACCCATAGGAAGGGAAATTCACTCCTGTAAGAGTGATTATGGGAAAAAAGGTGTCTCCTGAAGCTTTACAATCCTTATTTCCAAAATCCAATAGTCAAAGGGGCAGAAAGTGGAGGTGAAGTCTTCTGAACACACACACACTACAGGGGGTTAACCCTTCCCTAAAAAAAAAATGCATGCACTAGGCAAAAAAAATACCATTCCAAGATAAAAAATTCAGGCCAAACCCCGCCACCCCCCCATTCTTGTACTATATAGGTTTCCAAAACTGCGTACAGCATTTCCAAGACTGGCTACTGTAGTAAAAAAAGATTTTGGTTCATTTTCCAGCCACATACACAGACCACCAAGCCATCTAAGCACAACCATAAACAAAAAAAAAAAAAATCACAAATCATTTATTAGAAATCATCCTAAAATTACATAAATAACTAAAATCTTCCTTAGAAGAGAATAAAAACATTACATTTAACCACTATGGTCAATTGTCTTTAAATAGCCGGCCATTGGGACTGTCCTGAAGTGTTCCAAGAGAGTGAAAAGGCCATATCTGAAAAACAGCATAAAAAAGGATGAAGATTACTTAATAAACTAAGTGACATTAAACCCTCAGATTTTTTTTACATGAAATACTGTAATGTGTGCCTTACTGTAATCCATGGTAGCTTCCCTTCTCTTTACTGCTCTTCCTTTTAAATCCTCATGTCTTCTCATGCTGGGGGGAGAACTTCCCTTTGCAGCTGAGTACCTCTTCCTGTAGTGCTGGCTCAGGTTGTGAACCTACACACAGACACCATGTATCCTTTCCAGAGACAAGGCAGTCTGCTGCAAAACAGAAGTTCTGCCGAGCATGAGAAGAGATACCGATTTAAAGGAAGAGCAGCAAAGAGAAGGGAAACTACCATGGATTACAGTAAGGCACACATTACAGTATTGTTTTATGTTACAAAATCTGAGGGTTTAATGTCACTTTAAGTAAACATTTTGCAACATGACCATTTATTTGTTTGGAGGCAGCTGCACAAAAGCATGTCCTTTATTATTTCTCTTCTTTAAATTTGCCACTTTTAACTTACCCGAAAACAAACTCGCCCTCGTATAAGGGCATAGGGGACGGGTCCATAACTTCTTGAATCTGTGGAGTTTTTCAGGTTGTCACCTTCTAACCAGACATGGCCTTTTGGAACCTGTGAATTAAGTAGAGGGGGAAAAAATGCTTGGACCACGTGATAAAAATCTTACATACATCAGCACAATGACCCAGTTAAAAAATAAAAATAAAACTGGACAAAATTAACAATGCCTCCAGGTTAAACATTCTGTATGCACTTTACAAAAGATATACCGCACGCCTAACTGAGAAAACACCCTTTGAATCATTCTGTGCCTTTGATCCTCATAATTTAGGTATGATCTCCTTGTATTCTTATAAGCGAACTATGGGGGAGAGTGTTTCCCCCCATAGTTCTTTAGGGTCACAGGAGGACATATACTAACCTCCTCCCGTGACCCAAAGCTCAGTATATAGCGGGCTATTGCCTGCGATATACTGGCAGCGCCGCAGCCAGGACAGATCCCAACAATGCTGTCGACATCCACCCAGCTGCTTGAGTGACAGCTGGCTCAGCCTAATCAGAGGCAGAGCCAGCTGTGCCCGCCCCCCTCCGTTTCTCCACTCAGCGCTGGAGGTTTGAAGAGCGGAGGGGGGTGAATCCCTGTGGGGAGTGGTGGCTGACAGTCCCTACTCTCTGCAGGGAGATGATCAGAAAGTGAGTAAGTATTAGCTCACTTCCCGATCAATAGAGCCAACCTGCGACAGCTTCTTTGTCACAGGTCGGCTATAAGTATGAGGATGAGTGGAAATCACTCAGCTCATAGTTCTCCTTGTATTAACTACAAGGCTTCCATTTTCTCCCCCTATATTGGGAGGGCTTAGCTTGGGGACCAGGACAAAATCTGGGCTACCACATTTAAATGTTTGGCACTAGAAACCAAATTACAAACCAATAAATGAGATGGTACTTTGTCCAGACCAGAATCTCCAGGGCCTTGCTCTTGTATCCATCCGCGTAGGGGTTGCCAAACGGCAGGCACTTTAGCTCACTTTGGGTGGGGATGTCCAATTGTGAGGCAATTTTGGGCCAAGGTATATAGAAGTATTTGAGCGGTCATAAAAGAATGAAAGGGGGACAGACAACCAAAAAAACATGCACACCTTAAGTATATGCCTCAAACCAATTTAAAAATGACTCCTACATATCTTTACAGCAGCAAAAATGGTGATTATGCTAGCCCCCCAAGGTCTCCTACACTCTGCTGCAAGATACTGAAGCTTGGCCCAGCAGGAGATTCCTCCATCCACACAGTTTAGCGTAGATGGAGGAATCTGTTGCACTTCTTCCATCTGACCACAGAAAGTCTGCAGATAATCTATAGGTGTATGGCCAGCTTTAGGTAGGTGCAGACTTTACTTTAAAAAGGTGCAGACTTAAAAAGGTGGTTATCCTAATTCTGGTTTTACTACCTAGAGGTGAGTACTCACCTGGAACAAGCAGGCAGCAGAGAGTCTAGATTTTCATGCTGCATACTTGTGCTGGATCAGCAACTCACTAGCTGATGAAGCCTGCATCATAATGACAACCCTAAAGCTTAGTAGTAGGCAGTAATGGCAGCTCCCTTATAGCGATGCTCACTAGTTCCCTTTAAAGTTGTAAACAGAAAGTGGGGAAAAAAAAAAACATATGATAGGAACCCGGAGACTGGGATGGTTAGGTCATTAATTTAATAGACTTCAGAGAGGTCATTAGGATGTTGAGTGGAATAGTGCTCTTGTGTCACAGTAGCAGCATGGAGGGGGCAGACACTCGTCAACATCCTGAGGCCACAGCTCAGGCCAGACCTGTTAGTGGGCTTCTGATTAGCTAAATGGTAATTGACTGTGACACCAATTACACATAATCTCATCATTTTATTGGAGTGGGCTTGTCAAACTTCTAATTAAGATCACAGTTCAGTCTATGTGCACACGGGATCCACAACACACTGCCATCATGTCCATCAAGAAGTCTTTGGAAAGGATTTTTACGTCGGCTAAATTAATGAGAGTGTGACCTGCAAGCTGGGAAGTCTCTTGGATGTCTGGTTAAGTGTTAAATGACACTGCAAGGTCCTGGAGCTCTAATATAATGCCTGCATTTCTTAAAGGGAATATATAACTACATTTTTTGGGGGGTTTTGGCAAGGTAGAATTGTAATAAAGTTTTTAATGTGCTTCAGTGTTAATTTGTAATGACCAAATAAAATATGGTCATTACAAATGTACTACACCCAACATAAAGAGACATATGGGGGCTGCCACCCAGCATATGAGAAATATGGGGGCTGCCACCCAGCATATGAGAAATATGGGGGCTGCCACCCAGCATATGAGAAATATGGGGGCTGCCACCCAGCATATGAGAAATATGGGGGCTGCCATTGTTGATCTCTTCAGAAAAAAATGCTAGCTACCCATCTTCATGCTTTAACTTCTATACATTCTGAATCACTTACATTGGGTATGTGACCAGGAAATTAAGAGAAAGATCAGGTGTGCTCATCTGCAGAAGCACCCTGGATCAGGAACTGTTCGGAGTTGATTTACCAAAGACAAAATAGGCGGTTCACTTTGCAAGGGAGGGTTCCCCCTTAGTTTAGTAAATGTGGTCAAACTTTTGACTTCCATCACCCAATCATGTGCATGAGGTGAAGCTCTATTGACTTCCATCACCCACTCATGTGCAAACAAAATTACTCCTATTTTCCTTGCACATGATTGGGTATTCTTTGGAGTGCAGGTGAATTTTCCCTTAGCTTAGTGAATGTGGCGAAATTTCAAAGTGAACAAGCTTTAGTATTATTATATAGGATTTATATAGCGCCAACAGTTTGCGCAGCACTTTAAAATATAAGAAAGACATTACAATCACAATACAATTCAAGACAAGACAATGAGGAGGGTACTGCCCATGAGGGCTTTCAATCTAAAAGGGTAAATCAACCCCATAGTATTAAAACAAGACTGACAGTACGATAGCCAGGCTAATGGCGTTTTCAGGTCATCAATGGCTGAGTCCATGTTTCTTTAAAAGGGAAATTGCATCTTTAGTTTGGCGCCAGTAAAGCATCACAACTGCGATCAGTAGATGGAGAGTGCAACGCTATGGCTTCTGCAGATTCTTCCTCCAGTCCATGTCTGTACCTCAGTATGGGCATTCAATAACGTGGAGAGGAGCAAGAATGAAGGGACTGTAAGTGTGCCGACATCATTATGAACTGTAAGTCCCTCTGCCTTGGTGAATGGATGGAGCGGCTGTGTGGGTGGAGCCACACCAAATTTAACAGCAGCAGCCTGTGGGGAGAAGAACCCCCCATGATTCAGGTAATTAGGTGGGTTTGCAATCTGACCATGTTTCATGCTACACCCAAAATATGGGTGCACCATAAAACATGGTCAGAACGCCAAACTTGGCTCCATTTAGGGCAAACCAAGTTTTTTTTTTTTTTTAATGCCCCTAATCCCCACTAGCACCTACTGAGATTACATTTGCTCCATTGAGCTGCAAGAACCTGAAGGAAATGACTTGGGACGTCTGGGCATGGAGGCGGAGGAATAGGGGATAAACCTTTAGAGAGTGATAAATGGTTGTATCCTGCTGCACTCCTTACCGGATCCGTGGATACCCTGTGTTTACAGGTGGGTGCGCGTAGTGACCACGGATGGCGCCGTGAACAATATACGAACATCAAGGATGTCACCAGCACACCAATTAAAGTGATCAGCAAAGGAATGGCAAATTTTCATTAAAATGGACTTTAGCTGATCACTTTAATTGGTGTGCCGGTGACATCCTTGATATTCAAACCTTCAGAGAACACTAGCGAAAGTTTGTAAAAGCAACATTTGTATTCATAAATTCAACTGTTGCCTACCAAGATGTCCTGTTAGGAGTTACACTCCAGCATACACCAAGCATGGTTTTAGGTTTGCTGGTCCTTCCCCCCTTTGAAACTACAAACACCTGCATAGCCAGGTTTCAGAATGACCCTACCGTAGTCCATTCCATTCTTAAGAATGAGGGGGGGAGTGGTAAACAAAAAGAGACAGGCTTACATGAGAACTTAATCTGGCCCGGAGATAATATAAGTAAATCTTTTCTTCTCAGCTATCCCTACTGAGGTCTATTTAAGTGCTTCCCACTTTGGAACAAGCAACAAATGTAATTGCCTCGTCGCCTGCGGGTGTTCATTGCACAAAAGCGGCTTTTGTGGCTTAACCACAGGTGTTACCTTTCTTGATTAAAATGAAATATGATGAAAGGCGACAGTAGCAAATGACATATACAAGCTTGTAATGAATTGTACTTATTTGATTGGGTTCCCAGCGGGTTGTTTATAAAGTCACATGACCAGTACATGGGCCATTGTTCTTCCTCAATGCACACAGGATCGGTGTGCAAGGTTCCAAAGCTGCTTCCACTTCTTCAGGGTTCACACGGGGCACGGTATCTAATTATAGCAGCTGTGTGCCTGCTGGACACCCGGCCTAATATTTACATATTAGAAATTCATTTTTAGGAAGATGGCAAGCAGACTTCTGAAGTGACCTCACCTTGCTGAGGCGGTGGGAATCTGTTAGATTCACGCAGCACCTCTATGGCATTAACCTCCCCCCCTAGGGCCACGCAAGTAATAATGCCAGGAAAGGTACTCTGCTGCAGCAGTTTACTGCATACAGTCGTTTAACACCATGCACTGCAGACTGTTGACTGGTCCACAAAAGTCATGTGACTGCTTGGTCCAAATGTCAGTGTGTCAGCATGAACATTCTATGCATTAGCACAGAGCATTCTTACTGTCCCCAAAGTTGACCCTGCATCAATATACACAAGCCATTTGATTTTTACAACCCCCCTCCCCCTTGTAAAATGCAAGGGGGGATACTATTTTTGCAAATGTAGACTAATGTCAGGGCCTCTTCTTAAATATTGCTGGCTGGTAGTATTTAAAAAATGTACCCCTAAAGAAAGGCAACGTCGACCTCTTCCAGGCAGTGTGGGTAGAGGATGGGGGTAAGGCAAGCAAAGAATAAAAAATGATATACACATACAGGATATATGTATGCAGGACCCGAGGGGGGGAGGGGTGTGTGAGAGAAACTACCGCTTCTGCAGTTCGTCCTTCTCTTCAGCCGAACGCATTCTTCTCCTGCAGCGACCGAGGAGAAGAATCAACTTGGCTGTCTTCCCTTCACTCCTGCCACCAGCAGCTTCCTCCACCCCCGTCAGCTGCCATAGGCTGGGAGGAAGACTGCAGAACTGCTATTGGCCGGCTGGAAGTTTTTGCAGCGCGGGACCCGAAGGGAGGTTTCAGCTTGGTACATGATGGATACATTTCTGTACTCTTTCCCCCTGAGCATCACTGGAAGGAGCTTCCTTCTGTGGAGCTCAGGTTTGGTCTGCACTTGAGCTCCTGCCTAAAGAGGGGGGAGGTTAGGTGAAGGTCTGATTTCGCTCTGGGTTTGTTGTGTACTTGTACTGGTTTAGAGACGCTACAAGTCTATGCAGGCAAGGCCAGGCAACTAGCATTTTCAGTAGTAATGGCAGCCTATGCATCTCCCAGCACAGCTTTCCTAGTAAATAAAACAGTGTGGCTTATCTTGCCCATATCTACTTCTCACATCATATGGTTATGACTAGGGATGCACCAACACCGGTATTTCGGAATCAAGTACCGATATTTTTTTCTATACTCGCCGATACCAAATACAGATACTGGAAGTTCCATTAAGTAAGCCAGGCGGCGTGTAATGACTCGTCACCTGGCTTCCCGATTAGCTTAGGAAGCTGGGCGGCGTGTAAAGACTCGTCACCTGGCTTCCCGATTAGCAGGGAAGCCATCCCCATGCTTCTCGTCACTAGGTGATGAGAAAGCATGGAGCCGGCTTTCTGGCCAATTAGGAAGCAAGGCGCCACATCATTACATGGCGGCCGGCTTCCTAACTGGCCAGAAAGCCGGCTCCCTCGTCCTGAGGGAGCATGAGGCCGACTTCCTGGCCAATCAGGAAGTGAGTCATTACACACTGCCCAGCTTCCCAATTGGCCGGGAAGCCGGGCAGCATGTAGTGACTCGCTGCCCGGCTTCCTGATACCGGAAGTATCGGGCTAGGCATCGGAGCATTTGGGCGAGCACGAGTGTGTGCCCAAATACTCGGCACCGATACGAGTATCGGTGCATCCCTAGTTATGATTTAAAACAGAAATGCATTCCTAAACAGCATTCACTTTCTGTTAGCAAGTCAGCCTTGCACAGCCAAAAGTGGATGACTGCAAGCACCAGTAGGCTGGGGAACGCTTACACCTTCACATACACGCGACCTTTGTAAACATTTAGCAGCTCTCTTGTATGTGATAACCTGTATTCCAGGCTCATGGTCTAAGAACAGGTAGAAATTCATCTCTGCCTAGAAATGGGATAGATTCTCTTTAGGAACGGTCTCAAAGCACATTTTCCTGTATGAATGCCTCAATTAGTTCCACATTTTCTATTCCAAACAATGAGCTTTGCACGCTCCTAAATCTCAGTCTACAAACCTTTATTAACTATAAAGCTGCTGGTTGGCTACGAGGTTATACTACAAATAGGCCATTGCTTTATAATTTGGGCAGCTTGACTGGAGAATAAAGATTTGTAGACTTTTAAAAAGGGATGTAAAACTTATATAGTATGCATATCACAGATCATGTCTCTGTCAACTCAAATGCACAAACAAAAGCTGCTGCCACTAGAGCTTACAACCACGCTCTTTCCTTAAGTCATGCTCACTAGCGTTACCAAGCTGTACAGCAAGGTAAACAAATTACTCTCAACTAAACTTAAACCTCTCTAGCGGGCTGATTTTTTCCCTTTTCTTCTATTTTTTTCGGTTCTCTTAGTTTTTTCCTTTTTTTTAAAATTCCCGTCATTTCCCCCCCCCCTCTTGCGACACGGATCCTCACAAGGGACGGAACCCGGAAGACAGATGCCGGCATCGGCCAGAGGACACAGGGCGGTTTGAGGGGCAAGGTAAGAGACGCTACGCTTTATTCCCGAGCGTGGCTCGGGGTTACTACTTATGGTACTGAAAATTAACCCCGAGCCACACTCGGGAATACTGCCAGGAAGGTTAAAGTGTATTTCCACTTTTGCCTTCAAATGTGATCAAATCCCTCTAAATATTTTTTTATGCGTTTCTATTCTTGCCTTTTAGATGTTTTGTTGCCGCAGGCAACATGACTGAATCCAGAGTTTTCTCAGCACCTCAGCCACTCAACCCTTTCCAACATTAGGAAAGAAAGTAGAAATGTCAAACTATCATAGCAATAAAAAACAGAAAATTGCCTGGTCGTAAAAGGATTTTTTATTGGCTAGTACTAAAGAACTATGGGCGAACCTTATTTTGGCCATAGTTCAGGATCACAGGAGGACATATACCAATGTCCTCCGGTGACCCCAAACTCAGTATATAGCAGGCTATTGCCAGCTATATGCTAAGAGCACAGAGCCGCACTGCAGTTGGGATGGATCCAGACAAAACTGTGAAGATCCACCACGCTGGCTGGATTGAGGCAGAGCCGGCTGTGACCGCCCCCTCTCCCCTCCAGTCAGTGCTGGAAAAACGGAGAGGGGGAAACCCTGCGGCAACTGTCATTCAGTGCTCTCTGGAGGTAGAGGATCAGGAACTCAGCGATTGGCTGTATGTGTTCGCCGACTTCCCAATCAATATAGTCTTGAATTATGGGGCTGAGTGTTTTTCACTCAGCCCCATAATTCTCCTTCAAGTGGTTAAACTTAGGGAAATCACCTCATAGTGTCCCAACTGGAAGATTCCTGTTCTGGCGACAACTCAATTTTGGATTTTCGTTCACCATCCAAAAGAGATTTAAAAACAAACAAAAAACCCACACATTTACGGTTTCGGCCTGACAAATTCTGCTGTGGAAGGTGCATTGCAGTGTCATTAATTTCAATGGCACCTCAAACACTCCTCCTATTTACAGTGTGAATGCCCGCACTGGAGCGCACGGTACCACGATGGCATGTGTTCCAGTGCAGTGCGATTGCAAAAAAAAAATGTGCATGCAGTTTTATTCTGAAGTAAACTTTCTAACACTGCATTTGTGTATTTTATATTAAATTAAGGATGGTATTTAATTTTTTATCTGATTAATTGAAAAATAAAAAGGTCGGCCAACTAATCGATTATGAAAATCATGATTAGTTGCAGCCCTAGTATAGAAACATGGCAACCACCCGAAACAGTATACATCTCCTCCAGAAGGGTCTTAGCTCTTCAGGAAATGCTTTCCTCTGCGGACCTTTTACACACAAACGCTGGTTAGTGATAAGCAGTCTGCAGATTTTACCTGCAAGGCAAGCAGATCGCAAGGAACCGCCTCAACAGCAAAAGTAAACAGCTTTGCCACCCACACCGGACAACGCATTAAGAGCACGCTGCTGCCCATTGCCTGGAAAGCGTTGCTGAGATATGCAGACGTATCTTATCCCTTTATCAGCAGAAAGTTGACAATAAGTTCCTTATCTCAACCCCAGAGCTGTATTAAGGGGTATTATTAAGCACTCCTTCTCCTTAAGTGACAAATAAGTTGACTGTGGGTCAATATACAGCAGAACGCTCCTATTTGCTCTACAGCCTCTCTCCATAATGAAGGCAAAAAACAAAGAATGGCTGGTTGCATTCAAAACTGGTGAATTTTAATCTTCTGCTGGCTTCATTCATTTTATAATATAGTAATGCTGCCACTTAAAGTGTAAGTAAACTTAAAAACAACAAACTTCTCTTATTTGCTCTCTTTTGGTCTGCTAAATATACCTCTGAAAGGGTTGCTATACCTTTTCTGGAAGTGCAAAAATATACCTTGGATCCTGCCAGAAATCTTACCTTCCTGCAGTGAAAACAGAAATCGCATTGTTTACAGAATTGTAATGGGAGCACAAGAGTGTGTGTGTGTGTGTGTGTGTGTGTGTGTGTGTGTGTGTGTGTGTGCGCGCACACACAGAGAAGAAGTCTCTGCAAAGTGAAAGTCCCTTTATACTCTACTACAGCGAAATCCACAGCTCCTTCACTGACTTCATCCTGGATTCATCCAGACTTTCAAAGGGGTGAGACTCTTATTCAGACTGCTGGATGGGTCCCGCAAACCCTTTGATCACCTCAAAACTAAAGCAGCTGACCAATACATACCTTTTTTTCGTTACTTACCATCTCTGTCACGCCTTTACCACACAATTTGTCCGCCAAAGCTCAACTGTGTGCACAATGGTATTTGAGGACTTGAGGGTCCCAGACCTTGCGGAGAAACCTCTTTCTTTCATAGATCTTTTGCTACAATTCTTCTCCCCAAACCAACTTGCCTGCAAGGGACAACAACCTGCAAATATCCAAATCTTTAACTTGGAGGATTGGGATGACTGTTAGGAATACTTCAAGTGCCTCATCTCTGCAAGAGATCACCTTATCCAGTTTAAATTTCTCCACGGAATATATCTGACCCCAGGGAGAAGTCCTAAAGCTTTTCTGTCCACATCTGCACAATGTTGGAGCTGTTTGGACCCGCCAGTTGATTGTTGTGCCCATGTGTTCTGGCCTTTTCACAAAATTCAAGTCTATTGGAAATGGTTTCTGCCTTAACATCCATCACCATACATCCTATACCTTATCTTCAGGGCCTATCTGAGCGACTTACCCCCTTTCTACTGCTACCTGCACTCTGTTGTGCACCCACCTAACTCACCCACAATGAACACCTGATAGACACTTGTAAATTCTATGTTGTGTTTCTACAAAGCCATTTCAAAAGTGACCGAGGACAGGGGGGGGTGGCAGTTAGCAGGGATTCACTATAAAAACAAGGCAAGTCAGGCCTCAGAAACTAAAACTAGAGTGGGGCACAGAAGAGGCTTTTCCAGCTAATAAAAAGGTAATCGCAGGCATCTTGTGCTGGCAGAGCTTTTACTATTGAAGTTCTAAAATACAATGCAGTTGCCCTTTAAAAAAACAGTAGTAAAACTGGACTGATCCCAAAAAAAAAAAAAATCACGGTACTTACATACGTGTGCCTCTTGAGGAGGTCTGACGGGCCGCTGGTACAGACTTTATCACCTTCCATTCCAATTACCCTCTTGCAAATGTTAATGTTTGGTTTGTTTGGACTTTTAGCTATTATAACATCGCCCCTACAAAAGCAACAAAAGGATTAGAATGCCACACAAGCAAAACCGCAATATGGATTTACTCCAAAAGAAAAAAGGCAAAAAACTTAATACAATCTAATCACAAGCTTATGATCTATATGGGATGAAAATTGTTTAAATAAGATCTGCACCTGGCATCGTGATTAAATGCCAAAGCTGGAGCAAGCCTTGCAATGCTCCACTGAAGCAGTAAGCAAAGGAGATGGAGCCAGCGGTAGCTATGTCAGCTCAGTGGGGACTGAACTCCCCCAGACTTGTAGCAGGGGACGGAGCAAAAGATCCACAAATAAAATTCTTCACCGTGCTGTGAAGAAATTGTGATGTTAGACATGTATAGCTTATTGCTTTCTGCTAGTTAGAACATTAGACTAAAGAGGGCAACATGTATAACGTAGTCTTTATTAAAACCTTTTCTGATAAGGTCTTTATATAGTTCATTCAAGATCACTGGGTTATATTTAAAATTACTTATTTTTTTTTTTTTTTTTTACATAATGCACCTCAAAAAAATATGTTTAAATGGCACATAAAAAACCGAGAGACATTTCATTTTTATATTATATTTATTATGCGCAACCTACATATAAAAACAGACACCGGGTGCTGAGGGTAGAATCTGCATCAAGGGCATTTATCACCCTTTGTATAAGATTTATTGTAGGTATCCTCCTAAACAAAACAGTAAATAAAATATACATACAAAAAAATCTAGAGCACTGATATACAAGCTTAAAGGAGAACTATGACATGAGTGATTTCCACTCATCTCATAGTTCTAAGCCGACCTGTGACAATGAGACTGTCACAGGTCGGCTCAGTAGAACGGGAGGTGAGGGAACACATACCGGATTCCCTCACCTCTCGATCCTGTCACGGCTCTCTGCCGTGACAGGGAATCCACTGCCACAGACCCTACAAGCAGTGGGGATCCATGGAGTCTCTCATCCCTATCTGGGATGGCTCCAAGGAGGGAAGAGAGATGACAGATGCCGGCGCCCGGTATTTTTTAAAATAGCGGTCATCAGCGGCTTGTGAGCCGCTGATGACAGCTATTAATTTAAAGGGGACAGTCTGCTGAACAGTTCTACTATAAGCTGATGGTCGCTAAAGCGACCATCAGCTTATAGTAGAACTGTAAATGCCAGGTCCGTACGGCGTACTGAGCTGGCCAGCTGGAAGCACTTTTGTAGCTCCGTACGACGTACGTCCTTGGCAGCGAAAGGGTTAAACAAGTCTAAGGGTAGTTCACTTAGTTCCACACCTTCCCGTTGGTCCATTACTAACGTGGAATGTCTCACTGACCAGAAGAGATGGGCCAGCCTCAAGCAGCATTATCAGGGGTTTGATGGACTCCTGAAAGTAGGTAGCTCCATGTGCCTGCACCTTATGCAAGCATTAGTTTATTTAAAATAATGTACATGGGTCTCTTTATTCATGGCAGGCTTCCTCCAAGTCTTAGTAGGGCCCCATCTGCCCTGCCCATACCACTCCAAGTAGGCTACAGACTGAAAAGCAATGTCTAGACCATAGCCTACGTCACACAAAAATAAATAAAATTAACTTACTTATGGATTGAATACAGGTGTCGGCTTATGTTTTCACACATCAAAACATCGTAATTCTGTATGGTGGGTTCCATAGAGGGTCCTGAACACTAGAGAGGGAAATGCAGAGTAACATAAAAACCGACACATGGATGCTATAGTAGATGATTATGCTTCCATTAAACCTGCCATCAGATAAATAAAAAGGCCATCATTCTAAGAAGTCTAGTTGCCTGGATTTGTCTGTCTTCAAAATATTCTAAGCCACTGACCTGGAACAATTATGCAGCAAGTAAGAGTGAGAAGGTAAACTCCTGCATCTCCTTACTATTTCAAGGTCCATGACATGATCAAATCAAAGAACATGCACCACAGCCAACCAGAGGGTCAACTTTTGAAAAATCAACGTGAGGGGTTTCAAAATTTCTCTCAAATTTTTATCATTACATATACATTGATGACATTCACATCAAGCTGATTTACGCATCTAGCAAAAAAAAAAAAAAAAAAGGCCCCCATTTCTGAATTTTCGACAGGGTTTATAAATCT
>NW_017306298.1:1312405-1316894 GCF_000935625.1 Nanorana parkeri
TAACGCTGATTTACGAATCTAACAAAAAAAAAAAAAAAAAAAGGTCCCCATTTCTGAACTTTCGACAAGGTTTATAAATCTAAAAATAGAAGCCAAAATGCAATTTCTTTTAACTGGATAAACTGCACCCCTGCTCCAAAAAACAAATAAACAATAAACAATAAATTGCTCTCCTCTGCAAACCCAAAGCCATTCAAAAACCAAAAGAAATGTAAACAATGTAAACAATACTTACTATAACTATTTCCCCAATGTACTCAAAAGTACAGTGTGCTATACAACCATACTGGATAGCATAGCCGAAGAAACCCAGCGACTTCCAAACAACTCTTCTAAACATGGTCACAGTAGTCCTACAAGAGGGGTCCTAAACTGTCCACCTGTATAAAAAACAGCAAGTAAAAACAATTAGATATACAGAAAGTATTGTTAGAACTTCTTTAATTCAAACTGTGGTCTTAGACATCCGAAACAAAGAAATATTTAAAAAAGAAAAAAAAAAAAGGAGGGGCAGAGGAAGAAGGAAACAAAATATTTATTTCACCTTTATTGTGCAGGTAATACACGGCTCAACGGTTAGAAAGCCTGAAACAACTACTATGAGAGCTACGGCAATTTCCTCTTCCTCTCTAGTCATACCTGAAAAAGAGGGTTCCTGTTCATGGACCCACCAGTACCTGTTGTCTGAGGACAGTCAAACTGTGCATGCATGTATAACCATCCTCCTAAACCAGCTTTAGAAAGGTTTATATTAGGGATGCACCGATACCACTTTAAGACCGAGTACCGATACTTTTGATCAAGTACTCGCAGATACCAATTACCGATACTTTTTCTAAAGGGACAGGTCAAATTTTTTCTAAAGCAATACAAACTAATGCTTTAAAGGCCACTTTCTTAATATTATGATTCATGAGATGACGAGGGAGCATGACGCCAGCTTCCAGGCCAATCAGAATGCCGGGCGCTGCGTCATTACACGGCGCCCGGCTTCCGGATTTGCTAGCTTCCTGACCCATCGGGAAGCCGGGCAGCGCGTCATTGCACGCTACCCGGGTTCCTGATTGGCCGGGAAGTCGGCTCCATGCTCGCTCATCACAAGTGACGAGAGAGCATGGAGCCGTTTCCCGGCCGATCAGGAATCCGGGCAGCGTGTAATGATGCCCGGCTTCCTGATACAGGTATCGGAGCATTTGGGCGAGTACGAGTACTCACCCAAATACTCGATTGAAATTCTTAATTATAGGAGGAGAAAGCACAGGGTTGATCTCCTCAAATGTTCATTCACAGGATGGAGAGGGTCTTCGACTAGGCTGTATGGCTTAATTACAGTACACTACTGGACCATCTGGGAACTTTAAAAAAAGGAAGTGTACTGCACAACCATGTCTTGATAAAGTGGCCACTAAAGAACCAGGAATCACACTGGTGGAGTGGTATACCTGCTTTCAAATACCAAATTTCCTTTTTAAGCCTTTTCCTCCCCTACATGTGCTTCTGCTGAACTCACCCCTAGTCACCCTCCCTTTTTAGCTGCTTGATCCTTCACACCAGGGTTCACCAAAAACGGACACATGGCATAGGATCATCTGGAAAACCCCAACAAGTATACAGCACAACCTATGGCCTCAAACTGTGTGGAGATGTGAAGTCATTCTCCATAAGTAACAAGGGCTACAATAAAAACCCCAACAGGGGATCTAAATAATTCCTCAAACTGAAAGAAAATAAAACATTTTCTTGGAGTTCTACTTTAAAAAGGTAATGCAATCCATTTACCTGACAGACAAGGAAAGTTCAAGAACAGGCATCCATTTCCCTGACCATCATTTTATGTCTGGAACTTTAGTTTACGAAGAGAAAAAAAAAAGCCAATGTGCAAAAGGGCAATAAAACCCTTAGCACTGCTGAAACTCAGTGAAACCAGCACCGTACATATTATCACTACCTTTAACTCTTCTTGATTTAAGTCGATCTCAAGGTCGAAACACAAATTAAATACACATATGGGGGACTGTGTTACCATCTTGAATTTGCCTGGTCTGGCAAGGCAGGGCAGGAGTCGTGATTTCTATCTGCAGCAGATAAGTCATACTTGCAGGTCTTATACCTCCCCCAGCCCATGACTGGACAGTGAAAAAGGAGAAGCAGCAGACCGCTCATCTTTGTCTGCTCGATTTCACTAGGGATGCACCGATGCCAATACTAGTATCTGTGCCAATACAGAGTACAAGTACTCACCCAAATGCTCCTGATATCGGAACTTCCGGTAACAGGAAGCCAGACGGGGAGTCATTACACGCCACCAAGCTTCCTGATTGGTCGGGAAGCCAGCTCCATGTTCACTCATCACCAGGGAGCATGGAGCTGACTTCCCGGCCAATCAGGAAGCCGGGGGGCATGTAATGACTTGCCGCCCAGCTTCCTAATTGGTCGGGAAGTTGGCCAATCAGGAAGCTGGACGGCAAGTCATTATCCACTCCCCGGCTTCCCGATTGGCCAGAGAGCCAGCGCCATGCTTCCTCATCACCTGGAGCCGATTTCCAGGCTAATCAGGAAGCCAGGCGGCGAGTCATTACACGCTGCACAGCTTCCTTAATGGGACTTCTGGTATCGGCCTCGGCGAGTGTCAGGGAAAAATATATAATTATTATAAGAATAGGTACTCTATGCTGAAAAATTGGTATCTGTGCACCCCTATCTTTTACCATTCTCCATGTTGGCACATGAGCACAACAGATTGGCACCTTATGCCACTCGAAGCTCTGCTGTATAGGGTATTGCAACAGGCTGATAAGTCAGAATCAGGGACATACACTGCCTCTCCTTTATAAAAGAGAAAAAAAATATTCATTAATGAATACAGAGCTGCATCAGTCTGTCTTTTGTATATGCCTAGAGTTGACCTTTAAATAGGCTCATGAATCTATAAAATTCAGTAGCCGGTGATCAGAATGGCAGAACGTACCCTGTAAACCCCAAGAAATAATAGAAGGCAGCGGCATAGAAGCTAAAAATACAATTTACAACCGGCGTCTAGCAGTATACAGCAGGAAGTTAAACAAGTTCTAGCATTCCATGCCGCGGGCCCAGACATGGACCATATTCTCTTATGAATATTTTGTGCCTTCCTTCACACGATTTTCCTTATTACGTTTATAAAAATTAATCACAGTAAGTGGGGGGCAGACGCCGCGCCGAGGCTGGTGAATGGCATGCGGGAGATGGGAAGGGATTATTTAGCCGTTACTGCCAGTTAAAGCGCTAGGTGAGTGTTTTTTGCCGCCCCCCACCCTGCGCGGAAGGTGTTACAGATAATCCCATTACACCCGTAGTAAATCTTGCAGACATCAAAATTATCAGCGACGTTCCTTTTCATCCCATCCCTTCCGAGTGACTGGAAGGAGCTTCACCTAAATGAAGTCAAATCCGCATGCAGCTGCTGTTTTAGCTGCTAGCCGCCTTGCCGAGAATGCCAATCGCCTTCCAATTCCGCTGTGCTGGTGGGCCCCCTATTCCCTGTCCAATAATACATCTGTTAAGAAGACCTACGGCTACAAAATCAACTTTAATCCTGCCAGGGACCTCATGTAGGTCTCCTCTTCCAAAAAAAAAATAGAAAGGCAGCAGTCTTTTTTTTTTGCTTGTCTATCTCCAACGCTGTCAGGGGAATACCCTTTAAATCCCAGACTTACTTAAAAGACTAAGCCGAGGATCACAAAACATGACCTCTAAAACCTTGATATGACTATATTGTGACCCGGAGGCATTCACTCTAGATGAAGATTAGAACTTTGCATAATAAGATTACACAGCAAGTGAATGATATCAAGGGATTCCCATATGCAGCCTCCTGGTTTTCTGCAGGCTTACAATATGCCATGTAGACGCAAAGGAGCCTGCCCTTTCTAGGCAAAATAAAATAGATCCACATAAATTAGCCGCTGGCTTTATAAATCCCCTATTACATCTCTCGCTGACAGCTCCTTAGAGAATTCCGTTGTGGCTGGGAAGAGAAATGGAGAAAAAAAAAAAAAATCACCATTGTTCGGGGGGTAATCTCGGATTACAACAGGGAACATAATAAAATTAAGAAATCGATGCAAGGCTTTGACATCTGCGGGTGTTCAACAATGCTGTGGGAAACGGGAAGCATGGTTGCAGTTCATAAAGGTCTTTATGAACCAACGGGGAGAGAGAGGATGCACAGTAACCCATGGCAACCAGACTTCGGCTAAGGAGCCTAGTCTGTGCAGTAAGAGATCAATTCTGATTGGTCGCTGGTTGTTACAGCCTGATGTTCACACCGGGTTGTTAAAGAATATTAAAATGCCAAAGTTAGTTTTATAATCTAGAAGAAGAAAAAAAAATGAAAGCTAGAAGATAATTACTCCAGTTAATTAGGTCATCAAAAGATTGAATTTGTACACCTTTAAGAGCCTTCGAAACCAATAGCAGTTACTCACCTGAGCAGTGGCGTCACAAGGGG
>NW_017306298.1:1317544-1321129 GCF_000935625.1 Nanorana parkeri
TGAAAAGTATGAGCCTGACAGGGTCAGGACAGAGCAGGGGACCTGGCAGCATACCTCATCCCGCCGAGTCAACGTCCCCTCCTCTCTCTAGCCGTAAGTGCACAAAATGTGCACTTACGGCTAGTTCAGACCAGATGCAGTCCTTTCCGTTTTTGAGCTGCATCAAAACGCTTTCCAATGGAATTTCTTGTGCTCCGTTCACACCATTAGTCCGTTATGATGCAACCAGAAAAAAAAAAATACTGCTTGCCCTATTTTAGCTGCGTCAGATTGCACATTAAATCCCATTTAAGCACCTCCCCCGCCCCCCAAAAAAATACGGCGAACGCATCGCACCACAGGTGTTGAGACGCATGCAGTTCTGAATCAGTTCTGCTGTGAACTAGCTCGTAACCGTTGCAGCGCGATGGGTAGCACCACTGCAATGGTTACGAAAATTTTCCCCCCAGAGTTATGCTTTAAGAAAAATTAGGGATGCAACGATATATTGGCCGCTGAAACATATCGGCCGAAAATGGCACTTTTGGCATTGGCCAATACATCGGTGCATCCACGATTTATTTCCTCCCCGCTGGGCGCTGCTCTGTGTCAGCCGGGAGGAGAGAAACTTTGATAGCCGACCGAGCGGCGTGGGAGGAGAGCGCAGTGAGCGGCCGCGTCTCCTCCCACACCGCTCAGCCGCCTATCACAGTCCGGCAGAGCAGTGTGGGGGCGGAGACAGTGCTGTCACAGGAGGCTGGGCTTTCCTCCCTGCACTGCTCGCTCAGCCTCCTGCGACAGCGTGTCAGAGAGAAGAGCAAGGTACACACACTCAGCGATCAGTGATCGCTAGTGTTTGTACATAAATTGAGGACATAGTATGTTAACTATATCCTCAATTATGAATGGGAGTGATCTACATCACCTCCTGTTCATTCATATTTGTAGTTATAGTAAACAATGTTCTCATGTTATGAATGAACAGGAACACTCAGAGGATTCCTGTTCATTGATAACAGGGGGCACAGAAAAAGAGATTGAGATCACAAAGTCCTCAATCTCTTTTTCCATTTTAAAAGTGAAATATCAGGGGTCTGTATAGCAAGACAATTTTAATTGGCTAAAATAGAGTATGGATAAAACCTCAGGCAGTTCTTTTGCTTTGGTCTGTGCGACTTTGGCAGGGAAGGGAGGGGCGTCCTTCACTTCCTATCTTGAAACACAACAGGTAGTAAGGGAAGATCTCTAAAGAAAGGGAAACCCGATCAGACAGTTGTCACAGGAACAAGCGTCCCTGTTGGAAGATTCCCCCTCCACTCCTGTGAACAGTCTCATGTTTCTTTTCCAGTCAAGTTGACAATGGCCTTCCAGAAGAACAGAAATGTGAATCTTGCCAGCGGGGATACAAGCAATAAAAACCTGACAGAGGATCTAACCATTTATTAATCCAAAAACGATATCAATTTAAATATTCTTTAAAAAAAAAGAAAATTTCAGCTCAGACCAGGTTCACCACACAAACAAAATACATTTCATAATGTCTATTAAAAAAAGAAGCTACAATTGATATAAGATCAATTACACCCAGGGATTGGTTTATTATCTGCTGCTGGCTCTGCTCCATGTGATCTTCTCTGCCCAGCAGCATGAAAGGTTGAAAAAGTTACTCCGTCTAGCATATTGATTTGTTAATGCCTGCTGGAGATAAACTCATCGGGGAATCTGAGTTCTAGAAGCAAGTCTCTGGCTAGTGTGGTCCATCACTTGTTTGAATGAAGCAAAAGAACCAGGAAAAGAGTGCAGGGAAAGGGCAGGGGCATTAATGCAGGGTGAGTGATAGAACAGAAACCTGAATCCAGTATGAACATTTATGGTTAAACTATCAAAAACATAGGAAGGTAGTAATCAGCGCACCTGGCTAGTGCAATATAAGCACTGAACCTCAGCAGGTGGTGCAGGGCAGCAACTTCTCTCCAAGAGCTACAAGTCCCAAAAAAACACCATGCAAACTAAATCTGATCTTTAGGTCTCGTTCACACCTAGGCGTATTGCATATGCGCGTCTGTCGCACGTTTTTTTACCGCGATTCGCTACTTATCCCAATAGAAACGCGCAACAAAACGGCCCAAAGTAGTACATGTACCTTTTCAGGCGTGGGCCGTTTTGTAGCGCGTTAGGGACGGGCGGAAATACGCCAAGGTGGGAACGAGACCATTGAATACAATGGGATTTATATTTTTGAGCGTTTTGTACAGCGTTCGTCGAGCGTAGAACGCGCTACAAAACGTTCAGGTGTGAACGAGGGCTTAGGCTTTCAGATAAAAAAGGACATCAATGCTAGATGCGATTCATTCAATCCTGGGCTTCTCTTTAGCTGCTAAACCAGCTGCTTATTAAATACGTTGACACACATTGTACAAAACTGTATCCAATTTCAAGTCATCAGTCCTGATACAGGTTTTCCCTTAGTAAGCCCTAATGAAGGGAATATTTGTATGAGCCCCCAAAATGTGTTGACTATTTCTCTACTTTCCCCCTCAACTTGGGATGCACCGATAACGATCATTACATGCTTCCCGGCTTTCCGATTGGCTGGGAAGCCAGCTCCCTTGTCACTTGGTGACGAGGGAGCGCGAATCAGGAAACCAGGCCGCATGTAATGGCTCGCCGCCTGGCTACCTGACTGGAAGCATACCCACCCCCGGCTTCCTGATTGGCCAGAAAGCTGGCTCCATGCTTCCTCATCACCTGGTGATGAGGAAATCTGATGTCTCATTTCTTCTTTTTCTGGGTGGAAAGTTTGGACAGCAGAAAGAAAAGTTTGTGTCAAGGTAAGGCTCCCCTCATGAGAAAGCCAGCTCCATGCTTCCTTGTCACCTGGTGCCTTCCCGACTAATCAGGAAGCCAGGTGGCGAGTCATTACACGCGGCCCGCCTCCCTTAATAGGACTTCCGGTATCGGCGAATCCTGAAAAAAAATAAAACCCATGCGGTTTATGGGACGGAATAAGGAAAAAACGACTAGCGTATTGCCAAATCAGGCAAAAAACTCTAAATACATTGTACACATAGCATATAGGGGGTGAACCAACTAACAGTCACATACCACAATTTAAACCAGTCATTATTATGGAGGGCACCCGTAGAAGCAATGGAAGTGTGCACCTAACAAGAAAAGATTTTTCAGGAAGACATTGGCCTTTATAACCGCTTGACTTTAACATTAGCCATTCTTCAATACGGCCCTTTATATTGAACAGAGCTCCCATCAGCGCTCCAGACAAGCAAAACAAAGCTCGCCACAGAAATTCCGGCTCTAAAACTTGGATTAAACAGGTTCAGAAGATGCCGCGTTGTTCTGGAATATTTATGTATGAAAGCTGTGAAAGGAAAGCGAAAAAACACAGACGGCGAGGAGGGCAGCGACCCCGGACAATGACAACGGTCTCTTCTAAATATCATCATACCACCTCCTGAACAGTCTTCATTACTGTAAAGGACTCAAGGTGGCCAGCTCAGCAACCTTAATTTTCTTACAAGGAGCACGGAAGACCTTCAAACAAATCCCGTGGCAAATGAATAAAGCTGTGCTCGCTTTTCATCTTCA
>NW_017306298.1:1321160-1324286 GCF_000935625.1 Nanorana parkeri
GGGGGGCAGAGTCACAATTCATGTACAATAAATGCCACAACAGTAAATCATTTTATTCCATACTCCTGGAACACCGGTACTTTGCCACGCAACTCTTTAAAAAGGTGAACCCCGGGCACAAAAACTCTCATTTAAACTAGGGATGCCCCGATGCCACTTTAAGACCAAGAACTTTCCCTCAGGTACTTGCCAATACCAATTACTGATACTTTTAATTAAAAAAGGGACATTTGACATTTTTTCTAACCCAGACTGATGATTGTAGGGCAGTTTCTCACCAGAGCTAAATAAAGATGTATCCAGAAATGAATATATGTCCCCAAAGCAGAACATATGCCCCCACAGCAGAATACATCGCAACAGGTTCCGTGCCAATCTCACCCGAGTGACGTGGTTTTCTGCAGGCAGTGCCGGTGTCCGGGGCTGTACAGTGCTGGGTGGGGCTGTCCATGACGGTGATATAGAACCAGACAGGCACTGCCATGGACAGCTACTTACAGGTCCCCAGCAGGCTGACGAGGTACCCACAAGCGCAGGAACTCTGACAGTCGATGCGGTTTGTAAATTTAAAGGGTCGGTATCAGCCTTAAGAATCGGGGCATTTTCACAAGTACTCGTGAAAATGCCTGGTATCCACCCAGATACCAATACTAGTATCGGTATCAGGACATCCCTAAATGTAAACATATTCCTTAATAGCCACAAAGGATATAAATCCACTTTGTGTGTAAAAGATTTCTTTTAAGACCCGGCTATTATCTTGTTAACGTAGTAGTGACATCATCACTGCACTGTACATAGTCTGTGCAGAGAGCAGAGTTGTGGGAGCCACCCACTACCGGCTGCCTGCAGAAAACTACAGGAGGGGGCAGAGACCAGACCAGTAGTCCTGCACAAGGAGAGAGAGCAGCAGTGACCAGTCTGTTTAACAGGAAGCTCCTGCACAGAGGAAACGTTTCACACTGATTACTGCACAGATCTGGAAGAAATACACAAAGCTCACCAAGATTCAAGTCAGAAGACATGGCTCTTGTATCTAGACAATATTTGCTTATCCCGGAGTCCTGCTTTAAATTTGTGGCATTGTTGCAATGAAAAGCCACCTCCATTGGATCACTGTTAAAAGTAATCCTATGCAGCTTAAAAGGGAACCTTTAACCCCTTCCACTAAAAATCATCAGTATGCAGCTCTGCTTGCCGATATGAAATCTTACATTATAAAAATATGTTCCTTAACCCTTTCGCTGCCAAGCCCTCCGGAACATTTTTCAAATCAGCTGGCCAAGCCATTTTTTAATTTTCTGCAATTTTTTCCTATTGATTTGATTTTCAACTGCTGCGTTGCTAGCGTTTGTAAAAGACCCCCCAAACCATATATTTTCTGAAAGCGCAGGCCCGGTAGAATAAAAAGATGGTGATACTAAATTTGTAGGCCCTGCGATAATTGCGCGAATGTTTCTCAAATTAATATTAAACCGATAAAAATACACAATTCAATTGTTAAAACACAAACAACGCATGGCAATGCGTCACAAAGCTTTGCCATGCACAGTTAATTAAATTTTTTTTAAAAGAATAAAATACATTAAAAAAATCATGAACTGCGATGTGTTCTAACAACTCACTGCAGCGCATGTGCATGGCGTACACCTCAATATGTGTATGTTATGTGGGGGGAGGGAGGGGTTGTGCTTTTTTTATTATTTTTTTGTACACTTTTTTTATTTTATTTTTTTTACATTTTCCATTTATTTTTTAAATTTTTTTTATTTTTTTTTACTGTTGGGGGGGCTGCGGCGAAATATCTGGGGTCTAAATAGACCCCTGACATTTCCCTTTTGAAATAGAAAAAGAAATTGAGGACATAAGTCCTCAATTTCTTTTTCTGCAGCCCCAGCACTCAATGAATGAGAAGCCTCAGTACAGAGGCTTCTCATTCATTCACAAACTAATGATAGTAAAAATATTTTACTATCACTAGTTTATGAATGGGGAGGAGCCTCTGTAGTGAGTGCTAGTCCCCATTCATAAATTCTTGATTGAACAGGCTGTGATGTAGATCACAGCCTGTTCATTCATAACTGGGGACAGTTATTTACAAACACCGGAGTGATCAGACGATCACTCCGGTGTTTGCTCTGCATAGAGGGATTGTTAAATATCAATGATCCCCCACTCGGCCACACTACACAGAGCTGTCATCCAAAAACTGACAGGATGACAGCGGCTCGGATCGGAACACCGCTCGGCCATCCTGAATTGCGGCATTCTTACAATTAAAGTATTTCCACTTCCTGGTCCTCTTAGGCATTGGTAATGTTGCCCTTCTCCAAGAGATGCATCCTGGGAAGATTACATCACAGAGCATCACTGGGAAATCTCATCTGTAAAATCTCGCAAGATCTCAGGGAAAAGCATTTCTTTGCTCTGAGATTATGTGCATGGTCACATGTTCTAGTCACATGTGCCAGAGTTCCAGGAAGTAAAGGGAGATGAATGAGATTATGTGCATGGTCACATGTGCCAGAGTTCCAGGAAGTAAAGGGAGATGAATTTAAAAGAGAACTATGGCCCAACCTTTTTTTGGCCACAGTTCTTTGTAAGGATCACAGGAGGACATATACTAAAGTCCTCCTGTGACCTAAAACTGTGCATATAGCAGGCAATAGTGTTGGGGACCCACCAGCTGGCTGATTGACAGCTAGAGGCAGAGCCAGCTGTGCCGGCCCCCTATCCTGTCTGTCCCTCCAGTCAGCGCTGAAGCATCAGAGGGTGGAGGAATCCCTGCAGAGAGCAGTTACTGAACAGTCGCCTCGCTCTGCAGGGAGAAGATCGGGGAACTGAGTGATTGCTCATTTCCCAAACTATAGAGCCGACGCGTGACAAGTTCCGTGTCACACATTGGCTCTAATTATGGGGATGAGTGTATTTCACTCTCCCCATTATTCTCCTTTAATCTGGTTCTGGTGACCCTGCTGATTACCAAGGATTTTATTTTTTTTGCTTTCAGGGCATTTTCTCTTACTTCCTGTTATGGATATTAGACAGGAAGTGGTAGTGAAAGGACCCCTCCCCCAATGAGGCAAAGATGCTGGTGGGTTATAAACTCTTAATATCTCTATTAAA